>NC_041391.1:562341432-562400455 GCF_002162155.2 Triticum dicoccoides
CTTCTCTCCCTCTCGATTCCCTCCAGCGCCGCATCGCCAGGGAGAGCCAGCGCTCGATCCCCTCGCGCCTCACCTCGTCTCCCTCGTCGTGGCTGCCCACGAGGCTCCTGCCGCCGGCGCCTCTTCCTGGCCGGATCCGCCGCCGTCTCGGCCTCCTTCGAGCGCCTCGCCGCTGCCTCCCCACCTCCGGCGACGGTCGTCACCCGTCGCGCCATCTTCTGCGTCATCGCCTCGCCTTGTCACCTCGCCCGCGCCACCACTTCTCCACCTCTCCTGGAGCTCCGTCCGCCGGCCACCGGAGCCGCTGCTGGCTGCCGCCCCGCGCTCCTCGCTCCCCTTGCTAGCCAGGAGTTCGTCCCCGAGCTCGGCCAACTCCGGCGGCCCCAGCACCCGCGCCCTGCTGCCGTTGCTCTTCTCGAGCGCCGCCATCCCGCTGCTGCCTCGCCGGACCTCCGTCCTCCGCCTTCTCTGCTCGCCCGCTTTGACCAGCGCCAAGTCCCTGCCGCCGACCTTTATTTTCCCTGCTCGTTGTGTGAGCATCAGTGCTCGCTCTCTTGCCCGCGCGTGAGTGCTCGCGTGGGCCACTTTGACCGGTGACCTCCTGAAGTTTTGGGACGCCGAGTACCACGACGACGAGGACCGCCAAGTTCGTCTACCACCATCAAGTGAACCCACTCCAAGACACGAACGACTACGGCGACATGAACATCTACGAACCGTGGACAACTACCATTTCTTGCCTAGAACGACTACCGTCGCCCGAAGACCCGTGTACCACTACGCCCAAGTTCCACTACAAGATGTACAACTACCGCCGCCGCCGTGTACAACGACTTCCACTACGCCGTGTACGACTACTTCCCACGACGACCCGTGAACGTCTACCTCCATTACGGCCCGTGAACGACTACTTCCCTCGACGACTCGAACCGCTCCGAAAATGCACGCTTCGAAGGTATAACGCCGAGACGACGCCCGTGACCTGATGCATGTGTTGAATGAGATGCACCGTTTGCACCGTGTCCGAATTGTCACTCGTTTCCATGCCACTAACCCGTGGGAACCCGGAAGTCGGGATCACCCCACCATCTTGCATGACTCGCTCACGTCACGCCTCCTTTTGCACCGGTATCTCCGTGAGCTACCGGAACCGATATGTTGCCGTGGCACCATTTCCATTTCGCCGCCGTGGCACCTTTTTCCTTCCGCCATGGCGACAAATGCCTCGTAACATGTTCATGTCAACATTTTCATAAATTGCATAAAACTTGTATATGTCATCCGCATCATGATAACAACAATTAAAATGCTTAAAATTGTTGTTTGCTTTAATTGCTAAATGACATATGAGGACTTCCCGGAATTGTTATTTGTTGTTTCCGGCCTCATTTAAACTTGCCTAAATAGGTGGTTTGCTTATGTTTCACCTCTTGCCATGTTTGACAACATTTAATATTGTTGGTTAACTTAAACAAGAGAGAACTAAATAATTGATGTGGTGTTCCGTCAATATGCAACCCGTTGCATATTGAGCTCCACTTAACTTGTAGTGTTGTTTGTGCATATTGCCATGCCATGCCTCTTTAAACCGGACATGCATCATACTTGATTGTGCATCATGCCATGATTATGCTTGTGTGTTTACCGCGTTGTTTGCTTCTTTCCGGTTTGCTTCTCTCGTTAGCTTCGGTTTCGTTCCGGAGTTGTGAGGATTCGTTCGACTACGTCTGCTTGTCTTCTTCATGGACTCGTTCTGCTTCCTAGCGGAATATTTCAGGCAAGATGACCTTTACCCTCGATATCACTTCTATCTTTGCTTGCTAGTTGCTTCGTTCTATCGCTATGATGCACTGCCTATCCCTTGTTTACCATGTCTCCCATATTGCCATGTCAGCCTCTAACCTTTTCACCCTTCCTAGCAAACCGTTGCTTGGCTATGTTACCGCTTTGCTCAGCCCTCTTATAGCGTTGCTAGTTGCAGGTGAAGTTGAAGATTGCTTCATGGTGGACAGGATTATTTTGGGATATCACAATATCTCTTATTTAATTAATGCATCTATATACTTGGTAAAGGGTGGAAGACTCGGCCTTATGCCTGGTGTTTTGTTCCACTCTTGCCGCCCTAGTTTCCGTCATACCGGTTTTATGTTCCCGGATTTTGCGTTCCTTACGCGGTTGGGTGATTTATGGACCCCCTTGACAGTTCGCTTTGAATAAAACTCCTCCAGCAAGGCCCAACCATGGTTTTACCATTTGCCTACCTAAGCCTTTTTCCCTTGGGTTCTGCAGACTCAAGGGTCATCTTTATTTTACCCCCCGGGCCAGTGCTCGTCGTGAGTGTTGGTCCAACCTGTCAACCGCCGGTGGCCACCAGGGGCAACTCTGGGCTGGCCTACCGGAAGTTTGGACAATCCGGTGTGCCCTGAGAACGAGATATGTGCAGCTCCTATCGGGATTTGTCGGCACAGCGGGAGGCTTTGCTGGTCTTGTTTTACCATTGTCAAAATGTCTTGTAAACCGGGATTCCGAGTCTGATCGGGTCTTCTTGGGAGAAGGTCTATTCCTTCGTTGATCGCGAGAGCTTGTCATGGGCTAAGTTGGGACACCCCTGCAGGGTATAATCTTTCGAAAGCCGTGCCTGTGGTTATAGGCAGATGGGAATTTGTTAATGTTCGGTTGTAGATAACTTGACACCTGATCCAAATTAAAACGCATCAACCGCGTGTGTAGCCGTGATGGTCTCTTCTCGGCGGAGTCCGGGAAGTGAACACGGTTTTTGGGTTATGTTTGACGTAAGTAGGAGTTTAGGATCACTTCTTGATCATTGCTAGCTTCACGACTGTTCCATTTGCTCTCTTCTCGCTCTTATTTGCGTATGTCAGCCATCATATATGCTTAGTCGCTGCTGCAGCCTCACCACTTTACCCCCCCTTCCTTTCCCATAAGCTTAAATAGTCTTGATCTCGTGGGTTTTGAGATTGCTGAGTCCTCGTGACTCACCAGATACTATCACAACAATTGCAGGTCCCGATGATACCAGTGCAGGTGATGCAACCGAGCTCAGATGGGAGCTAACGAAGACCTTAGTTGTTGCTATGTTTCGTTTCATGTTGATCAGTAGTGGAGCCCAGTCGGGACGATCGGGGATCTAGCAGTTGGGTTATCTTCTTTTCTTTTGGCTTCGTCCGTAGTTGGACTATGTGTGTACTCTGAATGATGTATGATTTATTATATGTTTATTGTGTGAAGTGGCGATTGTAAGCCAACTCTTTATCCCAGTCTTGTTCATTACATGGGATTGTGTGAAGATGACCCTTCTTGCGACAAAACCACAATGCGGTTATGCCTCTAAGTCGTGCTTCGACACGTGGGAGATATAGCCGCATCGTGGGTGTTACATAAACCTACTGTATTCCGACTTCCTTATGGTTTATAAACTAATTTACTAGCCATAGATGCATTGAAATAAGCAAACAACACACGAAAAACAGAATCTGTCAAAAACAGAACAGTCTGTAGAAATCTGTAACTAACACAAACTTCTGGAACTCTAAAAATCCTACCAAAATAGGACGTACTGGAAAATTTGTCTATTTATCAGAAGCAAAAAGAATCAATGCAAAAGTACGTTTATGTGATTTATTGATTTTTTTCTCATGAGCGCAAAGTTTCTGGTTTTCAGCAGAATCAAATCAACTATCATCATAGTTTATCCTATAGGTTCTACTTGGTACAAACACTAACTAAAAGATAAAAACACATCTAAACAGAGAGTAGATGCAAGATTTATTCCTAAACAGGAGCAAAAACAAAAAACATAAAGAAAAATTGGGTTGCCTCCCAACTAGCGCTATCGTTTAACGCCCCTAGCTAGGCATAAAAGCGAAGATAGATCTAAGGAGTGCCATCTTTAATTTTCAGTTTTTTAGCGGAGTCATGCTCGAATCCGGGAGGTTCTTTCCGCTTCCCTTCATACTCTGAAATTTTTAGGTCTCAAGGATCAAACCGCTTATTGCAAAGAGTGATCAACATATTCATGCGGTGAAGATTTCCGCTAACACTTTTAAGAGGCTCAAGAGATTTTTGTAAAAAATTTGTTACTTCGCAAATCTTTGCAAACACTTGCATTTCTTCTTGGGTAGGATGAGATCCTCCCTTTTGAGGTAGTGTTCCCACTATTCCCTCTATAATTTCATGCGCAATATTTGGATCAATTTCAATAAAAATTTCCCTTGGCAATGCAATCCAAGAGTTGTCTATGTGTCATGTTTAACCCAACATAAAAATTGCGAAGAAGAATTCTAAAGTTCACCTCTAGGGTGCACTTGCGATAAGATTCCATCATCCTATACCAAGCATCTTTTAAGTTTTCTCATTGCCTTTGCTTGAAGTGAAGAACTTCAAACTTGGGAGACATAGGAGCGGACAAGGACTAGCCATGACGACGAAGCAAACGAGCAAACACACGGGCAACGGAAAAAAAAAGGCAAGCGGAAAAGAGAGAGGAGATTGGGAAAGAGAGCGAATAAAATGGTAAGGGTGAAGTGGGGGAGAGGAAAACGAGAGGCAAATAATGTAAATGCGAGGGAGATGTGTTTATGATGGGTACTTGCTATGTCTTGACTTGAGCGAAGACCTCCCCGGCAACGGCGCCAGAAATCCTTCTTGCTACGTCTTGAGCTAGCGTTGGTTTTCCCCGAAGAGGAGAGGGTGATGCAGCAAGTGCAGCGTAAGTATTTCCCTCAGTTTTGAGAACCAAGGTATCAATCCAGTAGGAGGCTCCTCAAAAGTCCCACGCACCTACACAAACAAACTGAGAACTCGCAACCAACGCAATAAAGGGGTTGTGAATCCCTTCACGGCCACTTACGAAAGTGAGATTTGATAGAGAGATAATAATATATTTTTGGTATTTTGTAATATAGATGCAAAAAGTAAAGATGCAAATAAAAGTAGATTGAAAGCAAATATGATAAGAGATAGACCCGGGGGCCATAGGTTTCACTAGAGGCTTCTCTCGAGATAGCATAAGTATTACGGTGGGTGAACAAATTACTGTCGAGCAATTGATAGAAAAGCACATGGTTATGAGATTATCTAGGCATGATCATGTATATAGGCATCACGTCCATAACAAGTAGACCGACTCCTGCCTGCATCTAATACTATTACTCCACACATCGCCCGACTCCTGCCTGCATCTAGAGTATTAAGTTCATAAGAACAGAGTAACGCATTAAGCAAGATGACATGATGTAGAGGGATAAACTCATGCGGCAGAACACCGTGGTCGATTCCCCCTCCCGCAGAACACCGGTGAAGGCTCCAAGATGGGATCTCGCGGATACAGGAAGTTACGGCGGTGGAAATTGTGTTTCGGGTGCTCCCTCGATGTTTTCGGGGTATGTAGGCTTATATAGGAGGAAGAAGTACGTCGGTGGCCGCCCGAGGGGCCCACGAGACAGGGGACGCACCCTACAGGGGGCGCGGCCCCCTATCTCGTGGGGCCCTCGGAAGCTTCTTGACTTGCACTCCAAGCTCTTCGGATCATGTTCGTTCCAAAAATCACGCTCCCGAAGGTTTCATTCCGTTTGGACTCCGTTTGGTATTCCTTTTCTTCGAAATACTGAAATAGGCAAAAACACAGCAATACGGGCTGGGCCTCCGGTTAGTAGGTTAGTCCCAAAAATGATATAAATGTGTAAAATAAAGCCCATAAACATCCAAAAGGGGTAATATAATAGCATGGAACAATCAAAAATTATAGATACGTTGGAGACGTATCATTTGTTATGTTTACATCTTATTTGCTTAGAATGATGGTAGCATAAATAAGATGATCCCTCATAAAATTTTAAGAAAGTGTTCCCCCTAACTATGCACCGTTGCGAGAGTTCGTTGTTTTGAAGCACCACGTGATGATCGGGTGTGATAGATTCTAACGTTCGCATACAACGGATGTAAGCCAGATTTACACACGCGAAACGCTTAGGTTGACTTGACGAGCCTAGCATGTACAGACATGGCCTCGGAACACAAGAGACAGAAAGGTCAAACATGAGTCATATAGTAGATACGATCAACATGAAGATGTTCACCGATGATTACTAGTCCGTCTCACGTGATGATCGGACACGGACTAGTTGACTCGGATCATGTATCACTTAGATGACTAGAGGGATGTTTATCTGAGTGGGAGTTCATTAGATGAACTTAATTTTCATGAACATAGTCAAAAGGACTTTGCAAATTATGTCATAGCTTACGCTTTAGTTCACAGTTTAAGATATGTTCCTAGAGAAATTTTAGTTGAAAGTTGATAGTAGCAATTATGCGGACTGGGTCCGTAAACTGAGGATTGTCCTCATTTCTATGCAGAAGGCTTATGTCCTTAATGCACCGCTCGGTGTGCTGAACCTCGAGCGTCGTTTGTGGATGTTGCCAACATCTGACATACACGTTTTGATGACTACGTGATAGTTCAGTGCGTAATGCTAACGGTTTAGAATTGAGGCACCGAAGACATTTTGAAACGTCGCGGACCATATGAGATGTTCCAAGAGCTAAAATTGGGATTTCAGGCTCGTGCCCACATCAAGAGGTGTGAGACCTCCGAAAAGTTTCTTAAGCCCGCAAACTAAGGGAGAAAAGCTCAATCATTGAGCATGTGCTCAGATTGTCTGAGTACTACAATCACTTGAATCGAGTGGGAGTTAATCTTCCAAATGAGATAGTGATGTTTCTCCAAAGTCACTGCCACCAAGCTACTAGAGCTTCGTGATGAACTATAACATATCAGGGATAGACATGATGATCCTTGAGCAATTCGCGATGTTCGACACTGCGAAAGTAGAAATCAAGTAGGAGCATCAATTGTTGATGGTTAGTAAAACCACTAGTTTCAAGAAGGGCAAGGAAAAGAAAGGATACTTCATGAAACGGCAAATCAGTTGCTGCTCTAGTGAAGAAACCCAAGGTTGAACCCAAACCCGAGACTAAGTGCTTCTGTAATGAGGGAACGGTCACTGAAGCAGAACTACCCTAGATACTTGGTAGATGAGAAGGCTGGCAAGGTTGACAGAAGTATATTGGCTATACATTGTATTAAATGTGCACTTTACTAGTACTCCTAGTAGCACCAGGGTATTAAGATATCGGTTCGGTTGCTAAGTGTTAGTAACTCAAAATAAAAGAGCTACGGAATAAACGGAGACTAGCTAAAGGTGAGATGACGATGTGTATTGGAAGTGTTTCCAAGGTTGGTGTGATCAAGCATCGCTTGCTCCCTCTACCATCGAGATTGGTGTTAAACCTAAATAATTATTACTTGGTGTTTGCGTTGAGCATAAACATGATTGGATTAGGTTTGTCGCAATACGGTTATTCATTTAAGGAGAATAATGGTTACTCTGTTTATTTGAATAATACCTTCAATGGTCGTGCACCTAAAATGAATGGTTTATTGAATCTTGATCATAGTGATACACATGTTCATGCCAAAAGATATAAGATAGTAATGATCGTACCACCTACTTGTAGCACTACCATTTGAGTCATATTGGTATAAAACGCATGAAGAAGCTCCATGTTGATGGATCTTTGGACTCACTCGTTTTTGAAAAGTTTGAGACATGCGAACCATGTCTATTGGTGTATACGCATGAAGAAACTCCATGCAGATGGATCGTTTGGACTCACTTGATTTTGAATCACTTGAGACATGCAAATCATACCACATGGGCAAGATGACTGAAAGGCCTCGTTTTCAGTGAGATGGAACAAGAAAGCAACTTGTTCGAAGTAATACATTTTGATGTGTGCAGTCCAATGAGTGCTGAGGCACGCAGTGGATATCGTTATGTTCTTGCTTCACAGATGATTTGAGTAGATGCTAAGTATATTTACTTGATGAAACACAAGTCTGAATTATTGAAAGGTTCAAGTAATTTCAGAGTGAAGTTGAAGATCGTCGTGACAAGAGGATAAGATGTCTATAATATGATCATAGAGATGAATATCTGAGTTACGAGTTTGGCGCACAATTAAGACATTGTGGAAATTGTTTCATAACTAATACCGCCTGGAACACCATAGTGCGATGGTGTGTCTGAACATCATAGCTGCACCCTATTGGATATGGTGCATACCATGATGTCTCTTATCGAATTACCACTATCGTTTATGGGTTAGGCATTAGAGATAACCGCGTTCACTTTAATAGGGCACCACGTAATTCCGTTGAGATGACACCGTATGAACTATGGTTTAGAGAAACCTAAGCTGTCATTTCTTTAAAAATTGGGGTTGTGACGCTTATGTGAAAAGTTTTGCCTAATGAGCTCGAACCCAAAGCGGATAAAATGCATCTTCATAGGACACCCAAAAATAGTTGGGTATACCTCCTAATTTAGATCAGGAAGCAAGAGTGATTGTTTCCAGAAATGGGTCCTTTCTCGAGGAAAAGTTTCTCTTGAAAGAATTGAGTGGGGGGATGGTGGAGACTTGATGAGGTTATTGAACCATAACTTCAAATAGTGTGTAGCAGGGCACAGAAAGGTATTCCTATGGCGCGTACACCAATTGAAGTGGAAGTTGATGATAGTGATCATGAAACTTCAGATCAAGTCACTACCAAACCTCGTAGGTAGACAAGGATGCGTACTACTTCAAAGTGGTATGTAATACTGTCTTAGAGGTCATGTTGCTAGATAACAGTGAACCTACGAGCTATGGAGAAGCGATGGTGGGCCCGGATTCCGATAAATGGCTCGAGGCCATAAAAAATCCGAGAGAGGGTCCATGTATAAAACAAAGTGTAGACTTTGGAAGAACCACTTTATGGTCGTAAGGCTGTTGGGTGCAGATGGATTTTAAAAGAAAGATGGACAATGATGGTAAGTATCACCATTAAGAAAGCTCGACTTGTCGTTAAGATATTTTCCGACAAGTTCAAGGAGTTGACTACGATGAGACTTTCTCACTCATAGCGATGCTAAGAGTTTGTTGGAATTATATTAGCAATTACTGCATTATTTATGAAATCTTGCAGATTGGATGTCAAAACATTGTTTCCTCGACGATTTTCTTGAGGAAAGTTGTATGTGATACAACCA
This sequence comes from Triticum dicoccoides, assembly GCF_002162155.2. NCBI lineage: Eukaryota > Viridiplantae > Streptophyta > Magnoliopsida > Poales > Poaceae > Triticum > Triticum dicoccoides. Next base: position 562,350,546 of record NC_041391.1, read on the forward strand.
GAAGGTTTTGACAATCCTGAATGATGCTAACAAGTATGCAAAGCTCCAACAATCCTTCTAAGGGCTGGAGTAAGCATCTCGGAGTTGGAATATACGCTTTGATGAGGTGATCAAAGATTTTGGGTTTATACAAAGTTTATGAAAAACTTGTATTTCCAAAGAAGTGAGTGGGAGCACTATAGAATTTCTGATGAGTATATGTTGTTGACATATTGTTGATCAGAAATGACATAGAGTTTCTGGAAAGCATATAGGGTTATTTGAAAAGTGTTTTTCAATGGAAAACCTGGATTAAGCTACTTGAACATTGAGCATCAAGATCTACAAGGATAGATCAAAACACTTAATAGTACTTTCAAATGAATACATACCGTGACAAGATTTTGAAGGAGTTCAAAATAGATCGGCAAATAAGGAGTTCTTGGCTGTGTTGTAAGGTGTGAGCATTGAGTAAGACTCAAGACCTGACCACGACAGAAGAGAGAGAAAGGACGAAGGTTGTCCCCTATGCTTTAGACGTAGGCTCTACAGTATGCTATGTTGTGTACCGCACCTGAAGTGTGCCTTGCCATGAGTCAGTCAAGGGGTACAAGTGTGATCCCGGAATGGATCACAGGACAACGGTCAAGGTTATCCTTAGTAACTAGTGGACTAAGGAATTTTCTCGATTATGGAGGTGGTAAAAGAGTTTGTCGTAAAGGGTTACGCCGATGCAAGCTTTGACACTAATCCGGATGATTCTGAGTAGTAAACCGGATTCGTATAGTAGAGCAGTTATTTGGAATAGCTCCAAGTAGCGCCTGGTAGCTGCATCTACAAGATGACATAGATATTTGTAAAGCACACATAGATCTGAAAGGTTCAGACCCGTTGACTAATAAACCTCTCTCACAAGCGAGATATGATCAAACACCATGGGTGTTGGATTCAATACAATCACATAATGATGTGAACTAGATTATTGACTCTAGTGCAAGTGGGAGACTATTGGAAATATGCCCTTGAGGCAATAATAAAAAGGTTATTATTATATTTCCTTGTTCATGATAATTGTCTATTGTTCATGCTATAATTGTATTAATTGGAAACCGTAATACATGTGTGAATACATAGACCACAACATGTCCCTAGTGAGCCTCTAGTTGGCTAGCTCGTTGATCAATAGATGGTTATGGTTTCCTGACCATGGACATAGGATGTCATTGATAACGGGATCACATCATTAGGAGAATGATGTGATGGACAATACCCAATCCTAAGCATAGCACAAGATCGTATAGTTCGTTTGCTAAGAGCTTTTCTAATGTCAAGTATCATTTACTTAGACCATGAGATTGTGCAACTCCCGGATACCGTAGGAATGCTTTGGGTGTACCAAACGTCACAATGTAACTGGGTGGCTATAAAGGTGCACTACAGGTATCTCCGAAAGTGTTTGTTGGGTTGGCACGAATCGAGACTGGGATTTGTCACTCCGTATGACGGAGAGGTATCTCTGGGCCCACTCGGTAATGCATCATCATAATGAGCTCAATGTGACTAAGTAGTTAGTCATGGGATCATGCATTACGGAACGAGAAAAGTGACTTGCCGGTGACGAGATTGAACGAGGTATTGGGATACCGACGATCGAATCTCGGGCAAGTAACATACCGATTGACAAAGGGAATTGTATACGGGATTGCTTGAATCCTCGACATTCTGATTCATCTGATGAGATCATCGTGGAGCATGTGGAGGCCAACATGGGTATCCAGATCCCGCTGTTGGTTATTGCTGGAGAGATGTCTCGGTCATGTCTGCATGGTTCTTGAACCCGTAGGGTCTAGACACTTAAGGTTCGGTGACGCTAGAGTTGTTATGGGAAATAGTATGTGGTTACCGAAGGTTTTTCGGAGTCCCGGATGAGATCCTGGACGTGACGAGGAGCTCCGGAATGGTCCAGAGGTGAAGATCGGTATATTGGATGAAGGGTATTGGAGTCTGGAATTGTTCCGGGGGTACCAGGTGATGACCAGCGTGTCCGAAAGGGGTTTCGGAGGTCCCGGCAAGTGTTGGGGGGCCTTATGAGCCAAGGGGAGGGGGCACATCAGCCCACTAAGGGGCTGAGTGCCCCTCCCACCCCATCTCACGTAACCTGGAGAGGTAGGGGCGCCACCCCTAGGGTAGCCTTGCTACGTCTTGAGCTTGCATTGGTTTTCCTTGAAGAGGAAAGGGTGATGCAGCAGAGTAACGTAAGTATTTCCCTCAGTTTTTGAGAACCAAGGTATCAATCCACTAGGAGGCTCCTCAAAAGTCCGACGCACCTAAACAAACAAACCAAGAACTCGCAACCAACGCAATAAAGGGGTTGTCAATCCCTTCACGACCACTTGCGAAAGTGAGATCTGATAGAGATAGTATGAAAAGATAAATATATTTTTGGTATGTTATAATATAGATGCAAAAAGTAAAGATGCAAATAAAAGTAGATTGAAAGCAAATATGATAAGAGATAGACCCGGGGGCCATAGGTTTCACTAGAGGCTTCTCTCAAGATAGCATAAGTATTACGGTGGGTGAACAAATTATTGTCGAGCAATTGATAGAAAAGCGAATAATTATGAGATTATCTAGGCATGATCATGTATATAGGCATCACGTCCGCAACAAGTAGACCGACTCCTGCCTGCATCTACTACTATTACTCCACACATCGACCGACTCCTGCCTGCATCTAGAGTATTAAGTTCATAAGAACAGAGTAATGCCTTAAGCAAGATGACATGATGTAGAGGGATAAACTCATGCAATATGATATAAACCCCATCTTTTTATCCTTGATGGCAACAATACAATACGTGCCTTGCAACATTTTCTGTCACTGGGTAAGGACACCGCAAGATTGAACCCAAAGCTAAGCACTTCTCGCATGGCAAGAAAGATCAATCTAGTAGGCCAAACCAAACTGATAACTCGAAGAGACTTGCAAAGATAACTCAATCATACATAAAAGAATTCAGAGAATATTCAAATATTATTCATAGAAAAACTTGATCATAAACCCACAATTCATCGGATCTCGACAAACACACCGCAAAAAGAGATTACATCGAATAGATCTCCATAAGAGAGGGGGAGAACATTGTATTGAGATCCAAAAAGAGAGAAGAAGCCATCTAGCTAATAACTATGGACCCGTAGGTCTGTGGTAAACTACTCACAACTCATCGGAAGGGCTATGGTGTTAATGTAGAAGCCCTCCGTCGTCGATTCCCCCTCCGGCAGAACACCCGCGAAGGCTCCAAGATGGGATCTCGCGGATACAGGAAGTTACGGCGGTGGAAATTGTGTTTCGGGTGCTCCCTCGATGTTTTCGGGGTATGTAGGCTTATATAGGAGGAAGAAGTACGTCGGTGCCCGCCCGAGGGGCCCACGAGACAGGGGGCGTGCCCTATAGGGGGGGCGCCCTCCTATCTTGTGGCCTCCTCGACTGCTTCTTGACTTGCACTCCAAGCCCTCTGGATCACGTTCGTTCCAAAAATCATGCCTCTGAAGGTTTCATTCCGTTTGGACTCCGTTTGATATTCCTTTTCTTCAAAATACAGAAATAGGCAAAAAAACAGCAATACGGGCTGGGCCTCCGGTTAGTAGGTTAGTCCCAAAAATGATATAAATGTGTAAAATAAAGCCCATAAACATCCAAAAGGGGTAATATAATAGCATGGAACAATCAAAAATTATAGATATGTTGGAGACGTATCAAGCATCCCCAAGCTTAATTTCTGCTCGTCCTCGAGTAGGTAAATGATAAAAAGAGAAATTTTGATGTGGAATGCTACCTAGCATAATTCTCAATGTAATTTTCTTTAATGTGGCATGAATGTTCAGATCCAAATGATTCAAGATAAAAGCTTATAAAACATAAAAATAATAATATTTTGAAGCATACTAACAAATAATCATGTCCTATCAAAATAGCATAGCCAAAGAAAGCTTATCCCTACAAAATCATATAGTTAGGCCATGCTTCATTTTCGTTACACAAAATACTCCCATCATGTACAACCCCGATGACGAGCCGAGCAATTGTTTCATACTTTTTAACGCGCTTCAGCTTTTTCAACTGTTACGCAATACATGAGTGCAAGCCATGGACATAGCACTATGGTGGTAAATGGTGGTGGTTGTAAGGACAAAAAGGGAGAAGACAATCTCACATCAACTAGGCGTATCAACGGGCTATGGAGATGCCCATCAATAGATATCAATGTGAGTGAGTAGGGATTGCCATGCAATGGATGCACTAGAGCTATAAATATATGAAAGCTCAAACTAAGTGGGTGTGCATCCAAATTGCTTGCTCACGAAGACCTAGGGCATTTTGAGTTAGCCCATCATTGGAATATACAAGCCAAGTTCTATAATGAAAAATTCCCACTAGTATATGAAAGTGACAATATATGAGACTCTCTATCATGAAGGTCATGGTGCTATTTTGAAGCACAAGTGTGGACAAAGAGATAGTAGCATTGTCCCTTCTCTCTTTTTCTCTCATTTTTTTTTCTTTTTATCCCCCTTTTTTTCTTTTTTTCTTTGGCCTTTCCTTTTTTTTCTTTTTGGCCTTTCTCCTTTTTTTTCTTTTTGTAAAGTCCGAAGTCTCATCCCGACTTGTGGGGGAATCATAGTCTTCATCATCCTTTCCTCACCGAGACAATGCTCTAATAATGAAGATCATCACACTTTTATGGATTTACAACTCAAGAATTACAACTCAAAGCTAGAACAAGATATGACTCTATATGAATGCCTCCGACGGTTTACCGGGATATGCAATGAATCAAGAGCGACATGTATGAAAATTATGAAGGTGGCCTTGCCACAAATACGATGTCAACTACATGATCATGCAAAGAGCAATATGACAATGATGAAACGTGTCATAATAAATGGAACAGTGAAAAGTTGCATGGCAATATATCTCGGAATGGCTATGGAAATGCTGTAATAGGTAGGTATGGTGGCTGTTTTGAGGAAGGTAAATAATGGATTCAATACCGGCAAAAGTTGCGCGATAATAAGAAAGGCTAGCAAAGTGGAAGGATGAGTGTGCGCATATCCATGGACTCACATTAGTCATAAAGAACTCATATACTTATTGCAAAAGTCTATTTAGCCCTCGAAGCAAAGTACTACTACGCATGCCCCAAGAGGGATAGATTGGTAGGAAAAGACCATCGCTCGTCCCCGACTGCCACTCATAAGGAAGACAATCAAAAGAGCACCTAATGCAACAAATTTGTCACACAACTTTTACCATACGTGCATGCTATGGGACTTGCCAACTTCATCAAAAGTATTTCTCAATTTCATAATTATCCACTAGCATGACCCTAACATTACTACCTTTATATCTCAAAACAATTATCAAGCCACAAATTGATCATAGCATCCAATTCAATTTCTATGATAGTTTTTATTATACCCAACTCGGATGCTCATCATTCTATGACCAAATTTGTAACCAAAGCAAATACCATGCTATTCTAAAAGACTCTCAAAATAATATAAGTGAAGCACGAGAGACTAACAATCTCTATAAAACCAAGCCACCGCCGTGCTCTAAAAGATATAAGTGAAGCACTAGAGCAAAAACTATCAAGTTCAAAAGATATAAGTGAAGCACATAGAGTATTCTGGCAAATTCTAATCAAGTAGGCTTCTCCCAAAAGATGTGTACAGCAAGGATGATTGTGGTAAACTAAAAAGCAAAGACTAATATAATACACGACGCTTCAAGCAAAACACATATCATGTGGCAAATAAAAATATAGCTCCAAGTAAAGTTACCAATGAACGAAGACGAAAGAAGGGATGCCTTCCCTGGGCATCCCCAAGCTTAGGATTTTGGCTATCCTTGAATATTTTGGGGTGCCATGGGCATCCCCAAGCTTAGGCTCTTGCCACTCCTTATTCCATAGTCCATAAAAGCTTTACCCAAAACTTGAAAACTTCACAACACAAAACTCAATGGGAAATCTTATAAGCTCCGTTAGTGAAAGAAAATAAAACCACTACATAAGGTACTGCCATGAACTCATTATTTATTTATTTTGGTGTTAAACCTACTGTATTCTGACTTCCTTATGGTTTATAAACTAATTTACTAGCCATAGATGCATTGAAATAAGCAAACAACACACGAAAAACAGAATCTGTCAAAAACAGAACAGTCTGTAGCAATCTGTAACTAACGCAAACTTCTGGAACTCTAAAAATCCTACCAAAAGAGGAAGTACTGGAAAATTTGTCTATTTATCAGCAGAAAAAAGCATCAATGCAAAAGCACATTTCTGTGATTTATTGAATTTTTTCTCGTGAGTGCAAAGTTTCTGTTTTTCAGCAGAATCAAATCAACTCTCATCATAGTTTATCCTATAGGTTCTACTTCGCACAAACACTAATTAAAAGATAAAAACACATCTAAACAGAAAGTAGAAGCTAAAAATTATTACTAAACAGAAACAAAAACAAAAAACATAAAAAAATTTGGGTTGCCTCCCAACTAGCGGTATCGTTTAACAACCCTAGCTAGGCATAAAAGCGAAGATAGATATAAGTAGTGCCATCTTTGGCACTTGATAAGGAAAAAGATGATCTTCTTTCAATGGCATTCATTCTTTTATTCAGGGTAAGCACATTGCCATTAATGGATGAAGTAAGATTAAGCACGTTACGGAAATTTGCCTCTAAGCTAGACTTCATCTCTTTGATAATTTCATTTTGATAAAAGCACAAGAGAGTAGTTGATTCAACCTTATCATTCATAGGGTGACCAAATATGGTTTTCATTTTTTCATAGGTATCTATAGCATCCCCTTCAAGAAAACCTTCTTCAAAAATAGAATCTAAAACTTGTTTGAAAGAAGCGGGAAAGCCAACATAGAAACTTTTTAAGTAGACTTCGATTTGATATTGTGGCACATAGCTAGCCCGGATCCTTAATAACCTATCCCAAGCATCTTTTAAAGACTCATCAAGCAAATAGCGAAAAATTCCGGAGTCATCCTCATCAAAATTATTTAAGCTCTCATTGGTGACCTCGGTGGGTCTTTCCATAGCATCATTATTTATGAGCTAAGAGAGGGTAGAGGGGTTATCCAAGGCATTAGAACCCGAGAGAAAACCCTTAGTTCTTTTTGATTCGGCCATGGAAACGGGAAGGCAAACGGAAAAGAGAGGAGGAGATTGGGAAAGAGAGGGCGAATAAAACGGCAAAGGTGAAGTGGGGGAGAGGAAAACAAGAGGCAAATGGCAAATAATGTAAATGCGAGGGAGATGAGTTTGTGATGGGTACTTGGTATGTCTTGACTTGAGCAAAGACCTCCCCGGCAACGGCGCCATAAATCCTTCTTGCTACGTCTTGATCTTGCATTGGTTTTCCTTGAAAAGGAAAGGGTGATGCAGCAGAGTAGCGTAAGTATTTCCCTCAGTTTTTGAGAACCAAGGTATCAATCCAGTAGGAGGCTCATCAAAAGTCTCACGCACCTACACAAACAAACCAAGAACTCACAACCAACGCAAAAAAGGGGTCGTCGATCCCTTCATGGCCACTTGCGAAAGTGAGATCTGATAGAGATAGTATGATAAGATAAATATATTTTTTGTATTTTATAATATAGATGCAAAAAGTAAAGATGCAAATAAAAGTAGATTGGAAGCAAATATGATAAGAGATAGACCCGGGGGCCATAGGTTTCACTAGAGGCTTCTCTCAAGATAGCATAAGTATTACGGTGGGTGAACAAATTACTGCCGAGCAATTGATAGAAAAGCGAATAATTATGAGATTATCTAGGCATGATCATGTATATAGGCATCACGTCCGCAACAAGTAGACCGACTCCTGCCTGCATCTACTACTATTACTCCACACATCGACCGACTCCTGCCTGCATCTAGAGTATTAAGTTCATAAGAACAGAGTAACTCCTTAAGCAAGATGACATGATGTAGAGGGATAAACTCATGCAATATGATATAAACCCCATCTTTTTATCCTCGATGGCAACAATACAATACGTGCCTTGCAACCCTTTTTGTCACTGGGTAAGGACACCGCAAGATTGAACCCAAAGCTAAGCACTTCTCTCATGGCAAGAAAGATCAATCTGGTAGGCCAAACCAAACTGATAATTTGAAGAGACTTGCAAAGATAACTCAATCATACATAAAAGAATTCAGAGAAGATTCAAATATTATTCATAGATAAACTTGATCATAAACCCACAATTCATCGGATCTCGACAAACACACCGCAAAAAAAGATTACATCAAATAGATCTCCACAAGAGAGGGGGAGAACATTGTATTGAGATCCAAAAAGAGAGAAGAAGCCATCTAGCTAATAACTATGGACCCGTAGGTCTGTGGTAAACTACTCACAACTCATCAGAAGGGCTATGGTGTTGATGTAGAAGCCCTCCGTGGTCGATTCCCCCTCCGGCATAACGTCGGCGAAGGCTCCAAGATGGGATCTTGTGGATACAGGAACTTACAGCGGTGGAAATTGTGTTTCGGGTGCTCCCTCGATGTTTTTGGGGTATGTAGATTTATATAGGAGGAAGAAGTACGTCGGTGGCTACCCAAGGGGCCCACGAGACAGGGGGCGCACCCTACAGGGGGGAGCCCTCCTATCTCGTGGCCGCCTCGGCTGCTTCTTGACTTGCACTCCAAGTCCTCTGGATCACGTTCATTCCAAAACTCACGCCTCCGAAGGTTTCATTCCGTTTGGACTCTGTTTGATATTCCTTTTCTTCGAAATACTAAAATAGGCAAAAAAACAACAATACGGGCTGGGCCTCCGGTTAGTAGGTTAGTCCCAAAAATGATATAAATGTGTAAAATAAAGCCCATAAACATCCAAAAGGGGTAATATAATAGCATGGAACAATCAAAAATTATAGATACGTTGGAGACGTATCAAGCCTCCCCTCCCGGCTTGGGGGGCAAGTTTCCTAGGGGGTGGGGGCACCCAAACCCATCTAGGGTTTCCCCTGGCCGCCGCCCCTCCTCTAGATCCATCTAGAGGGGCTGGCCCCCTCTCCCCTTCCCCCTATATATAGTGAGGGGGTGGGAGGGCAGCCACAACCTTCCCCTGGCGCAGCCCTCTCCCTCCTCCAACACCTCCTCCTCCTCCGCTTGGCGAAGCCCTGCAGGAGAACCACAAGCTCCACCACCACGCCGTCGTGCTGCCGGAGCTCTCCCTCAACTTCTCCTCTCCCCTTGCTGGATCAAGAAGGAGGAGACGTCCCCGGGTTGTACGTGTGTTGAACATGGAGGCGCCGTCCGTTCGGCGCTAGATCGGATCTTCCGCGATTTGAATCACCGCGAGTACGACTCCATCAACCGCGTTCTTGTAACGCTTCCGCTTAGCGATCTTCAAGGGTATGAAGATGCTCATCCTCTCCCTCTCTTGTTGCTAGAATCTCCATAGATCGATCTTGGTGATGCGTAGAAATTTTTGAATTTCTGCTACGTTCCCCAACATTCCAACCAATCTTCTCTTTGTGTTTTAATAGCACAAATCATCCTATAACCGACCTGACAAAAAAATTCCACGCTTATCGTAATGCCAAGCCCAAAAGTTCTCCTGTAGCCGGGTGATGAGTGGAATATTGAGAATAACCTCAACATCAGCAGGAATGAAGTGATCATTAAGAACTTGCTTGTTCGACAATCGGGTGATAGAATTGATGAGATCCAATACCATCATTGGAGGGTTTGCTGATCTAGCATAGATGGACCTCAGCATATAGTCCCTCTAGAGCCAGTTCTCCTGCCAAATATTTGTATCTACACCGGAACCAATCCTCTTAATTAGACCTAATGACAGTATATCTCGGCCTTCCAACAAAGAGCGCCAGACCTGGGAGGGGGCAGTTCCCAACGTGGCATTTAGCATATCAACATTAGGGTAATACCGAGCTTTAAGGACTCGGGCACTTAGTGACTCCGGTTGCTGCATCAACCTCCAAGCTTGGTGGGCAAGTAGAGCCAAACTGAACAACTCGATATCTCAGAAACCCAGACCACCCATAAACTTTGGTTTTGACATAATTCTCCCCCCCCCCCCACCAAAATTTCCGAATTAGCCCATTAATGTGCTCGCATAAACCCCAAGGTAGCTTGAAACATGCATCGAGTATGTTGGAATAGATTGGGCCACAAATCTAATAAGGACCTCTTTCCCTCCCGCTGATACACACTTCTAGCATATTTGTTCCTACTTGTAGCTTTCAAATATATATTTTTCTGCAGATGAGAAGAGCATCCGGCTAGCTATCGACAAACAACCAGTCCAGGTCCAGAGCATCTCTCCCGCCAGGCCTATGTTTCGCCAGCAGCAAGACCAACTATCGTCTTGCCTCTGGTGCGCTCTAGCGGGCCGGTCCAATACTCTATCACCCCGAGCCATCGTCAAAGGCTTGGAACGGTTTGGATAGCTTTTACATGTCTTCATGCGGTTTTTTCGTTCTTTGTTTCTATATTTAGGTTTTCTTCAGGATTTTTACTTTTTTTATTCTTTAAAAAGGAACCAAATAAATGTTGATTTCTTAAATAGATGTTGAGCATTTTAATGTTTTATAAAGCGGTATAATTTCTTTGATACCAGTTGAACAATTTCCAATATATGATGAACATATGTTTATTACATGCACGATTTTTTGATGCATTTTCCAATACACGTCGAACAATTTTCAGTGATATGATTAAAAAAAGTACATGAACATTCTTTGCATTGTATAAATATTTTTTAAATATCATGAACATATTCTTGAAATGCATTAACATTTTTTTAAATGTCATAAGTATTTTTTTAATAGTCCAAACATTTTCTTATGTTACGTGAACATCTTTACACATATAGACATTTTTAATAAATGTGAAGAACATACTTTTGAGGGCGTGATTTTTCAATGGTAGAAAAAAACGTCAAAAATTATGTGAACATTGTTTACAATTGTTTATAAATTTTTAAATGTCAATAAGTTTTTTCAAAAAGATTGAAGATTTTAATGACATGATTTTTTTAAGGACATCAATATTTTTAAGTTGTGCAAACATTATTATTACACCGCATGAACATTTTTTAATGTGTGATGAACACTTTTAAAAATTGAGTACATTACTTTCTAAATATATGAATTTCGAATATTTTGAGAATATAAACAAAACAAAAAGGAGTGAAAATAAAAGAAAATCAATGAATGAACCATGGGTCGGCCTACTAGAGCCTGCCCAGAGGCGAGCGCACACTCTATCTCGCAGCAGGTGAGATATAGTACTGCCCCATCTCTCCATCTAATTCATTCCAGGTTTTCCAGACTATATGATGGGCCTTCTCTTGCGACTACCCTGTGGGCCAACGGCCCACGATTGAGACTTGTGTGTGCTGTAGTATTTTTGGATTTTTTGAGAGCAAGGCTTATTCTCCATTTTATAAATAGTCGAAAATATTAAAATCAGCTATATAACAACATCCACCAAGGAGAAAAAGAAATACAAAGGGTCAGAAAAGGGTCACACCGAACCAACAATAAAAGGATAAATACCAAGGAACAAGCTGAGAGCAGGTCTAAGAATAATGAGTGACACATGTCACTTGGTTAATGTAAGTGCATCTCGTGGCCCCTTCTATTTTTTGATGATTAATAACAATAAAGTTAAGGGACTGATGTGTTTGTGAGTAACACATGTGAAAGTGTGTGATGATCTGGTTTAACCAATTGGATATGACCGCTACAAATGTTGTGATGACATTGAAGAATCTGGGTTGCTTTATGAGGTATTGAAGTTTGAAGAATTGTAATTCTTCATTAGTTTCTTTTATTCTTTTTGTGAGTAGGACATACTATACTCTTGAGGGGTCAAAGTGAAGCAATATAGAAAGTTTTCATGTGTGGTCAATCGAACCTATCTACACTTGAGAGTAAAGTCTTGCAAATATCCTTCCACGCAAGATTACTAGCTCTTGTGAATTGTGATGAAAGTGATTCTTCAAAGTACTCGTGTTAGAAGTCTTCAATGAGGATTTAGGAATGTTACATTGTGGTTGTCCTAGGTTATGAGGAAGACGATGAATTTGAGAGTTCAAATTTCTGACTATTATGACAGCTAGCTACAACACATTGGTGGATGTGTCCCGTCCAACGATCATATCATCACCCAGTCGTGGGCCACGACTATGAACTAGACCACTACCCCCTGGATAGTGGTGGTTGCTCTAAAGGAAACTATGTGAAGTGTTGTGTAGTGAGCACCCCTCCTAGCACTGATTTGGGAGAAATTCTAAATGAGAAAAACCACACAGAACCTAAACCATAATGATTGAGTATCACCGAAGAATCTGATTGAGCCTAACTTGGACTTGTTATTCTTGAGGATTGTGCATACTTCAGATGGCTAGGAGTTGTTCAAAGCACATCATGTGTGATAGACGAAGAACAAGTTTATATAGGTCCGAAGATCACCCCAAGATCTACCTCGAGTAGTTGTGAGAATTTAGAGGAACTTAGCTCAAGGACAACAAGGCGAAGACTTATGTGTCTTCAGAGCTATGGCTCAACCTCTCCAATCCATACATAGAATTGCTTCAACAGTTTAAGCAGGATAAACAAATCAACATGTCTTCACCGAGCATCCAAATTCCAATTTTTCACGCGTTTTACTTTCTGTAATTTGCGTCTTATGAAGAATTACCCCTTCTACTTTTGTGACAACTTGTCTGGATACTTTTATATTCTGTTTCTTAGCTTTATGTTCATATTTGTACTCATTTACTCTGTTTTGAAGTATGTTTGCTTACTAGTTAAGTTGACTATCGATCTAGCTATTTTACTTATTGATTTTGCCATGCATGCCCCTATGCCCCTCCAGTTATATTTTTTTCTTCATTACTGTTCTGTTGTAGTTATGTTTACACTATTTTTCTTTGAAGAATTATTGTTTTCAAATAATTTGCTAAAATCTTCCATTCACCCCCAAGATCTGGTTGATACATTTGATCCTATAGTCATCAATAAAGCATATGCGCCCTAATCGAAAGCTCCACATGGTGGTTGCTATTGTTGCAAGAAAGCAAACAGTTTCGACAAACCATCGGGTGGTTGGTTAGGAAAAATATGCTAAAAATACATTTGTTTCTATCTAATGATAGAGAACGCATGTGTGCTGGAAGCGGCATTTGCAGAAAAGACATGAGATGCATGCTCACCACTCAATGAAAACTCCATATGTCCCATGATTTAGTGTGTGTTGCTTTTTGCAAAAGTCAAACTTCATAAACTTTGATCAAGTTTTCCAAAAATCTATGTCTACGATACGTAACATAGACCATATGGAAATATATTTCATGATAAATCTAATGGTATTGATTTGATATTCTATATGTTGATAGTTTTTCTTGAAACTTGATCCAAGTATACAAAATTTGACTTATAAAACTTTTAATATGCACTATACTTTTGGACGGAGGAAATAAAAAATTAGCACATTCCACATGAGACAAAATAGACAATATTAGTCCCTTTCAAACTTATTTTAGAATTTTAAAATGTATAACTTCCAAACCATGTGGCCAAATCAAAATCTGCTTCCACCATCGTGTTTTTCACGACAAGATCTTCATAACTAAATCCTAGATGAGCACATTCCGACAAATGTTTTTGAAAAGAAACTTTCTACCAGGAAAACTAAGTTCCTTGTATGTACTTGCTTTTCTAGCACATGGCAACAAAATGGTGTTTCCTTTAGTAAAAGTATATCCAAACGCTTTCTTGATTTCTCTGTTGTTCCTTTTTATGCGAACTTCAAATTTATAATCCACATGGAAAAGTTATGTTGTATATAACTAAAAAGAAACTTGCTACGACGAAAAGAAAATGTTTAATATAAACCTAGTTCCTCTGACTAACGGTGGCTATAACGTCGTTTATTAACTGTATGCGGTAAGAGTAAGTTTCATGTTTTGAAATATAATTTTTATACAATTTTTAAAAATGTCCCCTTATATTTTTAAAAACATAAATTAGCATGACAAAAGGTAAGTTGTAACTTAGCTATATTGTGTTATTTCTAAGAAGCTAGTGTATGCCATAGAAACTACACAAAAGGTTGTTGAATTATATGCAAACTCCTGCTTTTCGTAAACATCCTTTTCACGGTCAAATAGTGTATACTAAATGTTGACTTGTCATTGAGGTAGAGAGTCAACCCGAACAAGAAAAGCATATTCATACCTCAAACTTGCTTTTTCTGGCTCAAAGTTTCTTTTCGGAACTATCCATTTAAATATGCCCATGCAGGTTTGGTTTGAAATATCTCATTGTGTAGGAACACAACGATGAAAACTGTTTGATTTGGACAGTTGGTTTGGAAATAATGCATTTTTTAAAAAAATTAACGGTTTGTACGCTGCTAATGTGATCTATTTTGGTCCTTTAGGATTTGTTATTGATTTGATATGTAGCATAGTACCCATCCTAAAAGCTGAGAAATGAAGGGGATTCCAGTGGACATTCAACCATTCCTAGCACACAAGTCCACATAAATTGTGTGAGGGTGCACATAAACAATATGTGATTGATGTTATCAGACTCTTTACAAAGAGAGCAACCAACGTTAGTCTCTCTTAATAAAATGGTCAATAGAAGATAAGCAACCCATAATCACTTGATTGCCATAAGAAAATTTTGATTTTGAAGGGGGTTTAATCTGCCAAACTTTATTTAGATTAAGGTTGGTCTGGCCCTAGGAGAGTTGACCATAAAGAGATTTGGTGAAAATGTTATGGAGTCAGTATGATGCTAAGCCACTTGATCTACTCAATCGAGAGGATAGAGATCTCAGCAATAAGCATTCACCAATCATCCATTTCCTGATGGGAAAGAGATCAACGAATATCGACTTAGCAATTATGAGGAACATCTTTAGCAACAAGTAGATTCTAGACAGTACAGTAAGAAAAGAGGGCTTCCATTGATCATTTTATATTTCTTTTTGTTATCCTAACTGTCTTCGAAGAAATTACTATCGTATTTGTTCAAGCTCTCACAGAAAACGTTCACGCGGGGGGGAGGGGGGGGAGTAGAAGCCCATTGGTAGGCTATAGAAGGAAAACTTCTAGAAATAATGCAAGGTATATGCGTTGAAAGATAATTCCCGGCTATTATCGACAAGGCCCGTCCGATTCCGATAGGGCAGCGGTGACAGCGGCGCGTCAGAGCTGATTCTGACGACCATAGTGGCCGTTTGGTGATCCAAGGTCTCAACCTATTTTTTTATTATGCCTGGGTGATTTGTGCTATAGTGAACCTTTATAATAGATTCATGTCCTTTTCATGGAAAATATAATAATTAATCAAACTATTGAAAGGCGACACTAATCAGGTTGTACAGTACACTAATTTACAGCATCACATCGTCCTCCAAAGTTACAGCACACTACGCCGCATCAATCATCTGACTTCTCCGTTGGCACAATTCTCCTCACTCAGCACCACCCTACCCATATTTTATCCCTCCAGCATATGCTCCGTATCAAAAAGCTCTGTCCGGGTTTCATATAAAAAAAGAGAAAGGGAAACGACGATGAACTCGATCGGTACAGGTAGGCAGAGTGACAGCCTACAGCGTGTCCGAAACCTATGATAACTGCCAACCAGAATCGGCAGCGGGTAGCGGCATTGGATACCCGCGTCGCTCCATTGCGCCGCCGCAACAACCGTTTTTGTTTCGAGTTGGCCAACGGCGCCTGCCCCTCTGGACGATCGACGCTGTGTGTGTGGTGTCGTCTGGACGGGAATGATTATGTCCGTCCTTCGGACTGGCTCCGGCGGCCGTCTGGACCAAGGGATCGATCGATCGAACCGGGACCTCGTGTTTTCATGGCATTGGCAGTGGTTGGTTGCCACTGGGTCTGACAACGTGTGTGTCGGTGATCAATGTACCCTGCTCAGGCGTGATTCACCCCCGAGCTCTCAAACCCAGCTTATGTAATGTACTGCTGGTAAATGAGATGGGTCTAGGTTAAACCTGATCATACCCCGGGCCGGGCAAAGCCTGAAGCAAAAAACCAAGCCCGAACCCGGCCCGGCCTGAAACACAGGACAGTGACACTTTTCAATTAAAATATTGATATTCGAGATATTAAAATAATATAATGTACGCCCTCTGTGGTAATCTAAACGCTCTTATATTAGTTTACGGAGGGAGTACCTACATTTCGAGTAAAATATACATTTGTTGTTGTTTTGGGCTTTTTTGGGCTTTCGGGTCGGGCTTCGAGCGATAAAATGGAGCCCAAGCCCGACCCAGATGTCGGGCAATCGGGCTCGGGCCGGGCTGGGCTGCCCATGCATAGGTCTAGTGTAGGCCCACTCTCCAAGATGAAACCTTGTACATAAATATGTGAGAAGAGATTGTGAGAATATTGTTTGATAAACCCTATAACTATTCCCTCCATCGAGATTTACAAGACGGATACTTTTTTTAGGTATTTGGTTGACCAAGCTTATAGGGAGGTATGTATGTAGGAAGTAAATTCTAGCCGAAAAAGATTCATTGGAAGATAGAAACAAATCCACTATTGGTTAAATTACAATCAAATTGCTTTAATACTCCCTGTGAATGGGAATACAAGTCTGACACGACATCCTAAGTCGTCGATTTAACTAGCGAAACATATATACTACTACCTCTGACCGGGTTTATTGGTCCCCATTGTATTTTGTGCCAAATTTTGACCATATATTAAACTAACAAAATGTTCACGCATGTCACCAAACATTATATTTTTGAAAACTATGTTCAAATACAAATCCAATGAGATAATTTTTCATGGCATGCATTAATATTTTGTTAGTTAAATCTTTAGTCAAAATTTGACACAAACTACAAAGGGACCCATAAACCAGGACAGAGGTAGTATGCCGCAAAATGCACATGTTTAGAAACTGCATTCGATGATGAATCTAAAATATAACTTTTACGACAAACAACATATCTTTTCCTAATCAAATCAAAGACCTAAAAACCTGCGCCAGATTTATGTTCTCGCCTGGTGGGAATATGTGTAATATGCCACCAAAAGTAGATGTATTTTTTATTGCTTATCTACATGCCCAATGGTGACCACAAGTCATGTTTGGAAACTTGACTCGACAACAAATTCCGTAATGCTTTTAGTGGGCATATAACACGTATTTCCCTAATCAAATCAAAGACTAACAAATTTGTGTTGTCTTACAAATCTATGTTAAGGAATTATCAACGAAATGAGATGTGTTTACTCGTGTTATATTTTAAATTGACCCAATTCTACATTGTATGTAAATAACATAGATGCAAGAAATGTTACATGCAGCTCTACGCTTGGCTTTGTTTGGCAATGTTCTAGAAAAAAAATGGTGTTGTAGTTGTCGATGTAAAACATGTGGTTTCATACTTAGTAATGAAACTCTAGGGCAATGTAACATGAGTTATTTTAGCAAAAGAGTCGTGCAAAGGCGCAAGGAAATCTACGACCTGTCCTAGATTCCTCTCTCCCCCACTTTTCAATCTAGTAGTGAATGTTTTAACTAGAATGTTGTACAAAGCCTCCAAAGAAAAAACTTATTAAGGGCCTAGGACATGCTTTTTGCCCTAAAGGCATTATCAGTCTGTGGTATGCAAATGATACAATCATGTTTGTTGATTGTGACCCCAGTTTGGCTGCCAACCTCAAATGGGTCCTTACTTGCTTTGAAAATGTGATTAATTATGACAAAAGTGAGATGGTCTCTTTAAACCTAGATGATAAGTTTCTTGCTAGCCCTCAAAAAAAAAGATGATAAGTTTCTTTCTTTGCTGACATATTTGGTTGCCCTATAGGGGTTTTCCCAATCAAGTATTTAGGCATACCCTTGCATTCTAATAAACTAGTAGACTGCCCGTGCGTTGCCACGGGCTCTTGAAATAGTTTGCAAGAGTTACATGTTAACTTTTTAAGGTCTCGCCCCACCATAGATCCAAACCCCCACCACTGATTCTACCCCGCCTCTAGGCCGCCGCCTGCTGCCGCGCTGCCCCATCGCGTTCGCCTCCGCCCCGACCCCGCCCGCCTCCTCTCCGGCCGCCTCCGCCTCCGGTCCATCCTCCGCCCGGCCCCGCTCCGTCCGCTTCCCCTCCGGCCCTGCTCCGTCCGCCTCCTCGTTTGCCCGACTGCTATGTTCCTATACACGCAGAGCAAATTATTTTTCAAATCAAGGAATTAAGAAAAGGAAGAATATCATGATGTTCGTGGCACTTGCCAGGTCTGCCATGCTACCATGGTATTGTCTTTTTAGTCTCTACCCACATGCCGAGTTGAGAAATAATCTTCAGATATACCCACTGCTAACACACTCACGTACATAATGGCCCTTGGCTGATTGATTTGGCTGGCTGTTAATACAAGCACACAACACACAAAATCAGTCAATCGCCACACGAGTATGCATTGTTTACTTTATTCCAATTGTGATGCAATCGTGACACCTACAAGCCCCGTCCGCTCACCCGGTAATTGCCTACTCGCCGCTGGTGCCAACCTCTCGACCTCACCACCGCCGCTCACCACTCAGTCTCTACCGGCTGTCCATTGCCTCTTGCGCCACCCGCGCGCTCGCTCGGCCCAATGTTGTTGATTGGAATGCGGGACTGAAGGTAATCCATGGACAGGTTTTAGTTCTGCTTGGCATCAATCTTTGGTACTTGTCAATCCATCTAACGCACAAAAAAATCGACTCTCAGACAGAAAAGTGATCTAACTCTATTGATGAGCACAACAGTACATACCATCCCATCATGATGTTGCCATCTCTCACACTTGATGATTCTTGTTATTTATAACATGTACACCATCGGGCGATTGCTTTATTAGAAATATATTTACACAATATGATCAGAGCAACATCAAGGAGTCGGATGCTGGTGCACAGATTCTCCTCAAATTCCACATGCAACCCTTGTAGAGAAGAACAACATATTTTCCTTAGGTGATTTTTGACCGAGCACCTACAGAAAAATTCAAAGAAATCATGAGGAGCATGGAGCCAAGCAAACTAATCATAGTAAATCATGAGAGGAGAAGCCTCTCAACCTACTACAGGGAATCGAGTCAACATTAATTCGTGTAAGAATTAAACCGTAATGTAGATCAACAACCCAGTAGTTGATAAAATAACCCTGACACAACCCATTAATACAATATATGGTCATAGGAAGTAGATTGAGATTGTGCAGATATCATGATCTACGAACCGTATCTACTCACAAACAGAACCTCCTCACATCACAAAACAAATGTTTCATCAACAGAAACTTTAGCGAATGCCAATTGGATTATATAAGTAAGATAGAGACATCAAAAAAAAGAAAAGATAATTCAAAGAGTATATATTCTATTTTCTTACTTGACATCACAGAGAATGCAAGTCAAAGATATTGCGATACATCTTACCCTTCTATAAATTGACTGCAAGGCACAATCCCCAGCAAAATATACAGAATGAATTGCTCCTATGGTCCAAGTATTGCATAAATAGTTATATACAAATTATTCAACAGTGAGCATAAACATGGCATGTACTACCAAAATCCCTTGGATATGGAGCTTAGTCTGCATGTCTATTCGTTTTGTTTCCATAGTACAATGTCAATACTTGTTTCCCTAGTACAATGCCCGTGCGTTGTCGCGGGCCTTTTAATTTTTTTTTCTGATTGCATACATAAGCATAATGCATTTCCAATTTCACGTGTATAGAAAAAAATTACAGTATCAAAAAATGTATTTGATGCAATGTATTTTCATTATTCCACTCCACTTGCATCTCCTAGTAGAACGCCGTGCGTTGCAACGGGCTATATTGACGACTTCTTTTTTTACGTCAAAGCACTCTTCTTTTCTCCCATTCTTCCTTCCCCCAATTAAAAATGTTTCTCAGAGTGATATGTGAATGGATAAATTTACAACGATACTAAAATATGAAGGACTAAAACCATATTTCTGGAAGAACATTTCTACAACACATTCGACATGAAACTTATGGTGTTTGATAGATTGGATAAAACACGATGCTGACTTAGCACCAAATCTCATTGATAGTTCAGAACATGGTTGTCATACCATTGTACCTGAAAGATTTGTCTCCCCCTTCCTCGCTCCCTCTCTAGTAGCTGTCTCATGAGCCGGTCGTCATTGTTGCTGTTGATGGCGATGACAATAATGAGGAGGAACACCACAAGAGCTAGATGTTCTTGACCTCTTCCCTATGGTAACTGCCGCCTCTGCATTGGGTGTCGTTCATCAACACCACCGCTGCGCCAGCTGCTACTTGCATAGAAAATAAGAAGATAGAAACTTTGTGTGTTGGGTCGCCAGCTGCTCATTTGCTTGTATGATTGTGGAGACTGCGCTAAACAAGCAGGTCGGTAATTGTACTCCAGCTTGAATGGAGATGCACCAAGTTCACTTGATCCACCAATCAACTTTGGACTGTGGATCCCTAGTCCGAGAACAAAAACTCGCTGAAAGTCTGCATGTGTATCCAACAATCATGACATCTACTCCATATGTAAAGAAATATAAGAGCGTTTAGATCACTTCTTTAGTGATCTAAACACTCTTATATTTCTTTTAGGAGGGATTATGGACCAAAAGAAGAAAATAAACATTGCATGCTACAGAAATGGATAATAAAATCTATCTGCATGAGATGCCACATGAATGTCACAAACATAAGCATAGTTTCGATGCACACTATCTCATGTTGCATGTTAAATACAGGTTTGTGCACGTTGACTTTTGCTGGTAGATGGAGATACTAAGATGAAAAAATGGTCACACAAAAATTGCTTTTCAAATGTTAATATTACCAAGACTAATCCATGAATAAAATGTATGCAACTATGCACAATAAAGATACTTAAAATAGTTACTGGACTAAACTTACTGATATAGAGCTATCAAAACCGGAGCCAAGGCTCAAATCTTGAATAACGATCAAAGCAGACTTCAGCCTTGTGGTTGCCGCATAGGCTCACCACACTGACAACACCAACTCTCTTCCGTCTTCTCAGTTTCTTGACAAAAAATGATACTGCTATTTGCACATTAGGAAGTAAATTATGCTTCAAGCATTACTCAAACCAAATCGGCAATATGTAGGCTTAAAATATCAGCAGGCATCCACACAGATTTCTACAGCTGAAATATAGTGTTGTGATTTGTGTACCCACAATGCAGAATAACCTATTGTTCTATTTGGTGGTTAAATAAATAAACATTATTGTTTTTGGCTAGTGCCTGTAGAGCTACTAAATGATAGTCAGCGTCACTGTATATTTCTAAGAAAGAAAATTATAAGACTTCATTGGTTGTAAATAACGCTAATTGTATTGGTTGCCACCAATGTCGACTTGAAAAGAAAATTATGGAGCTTCAGTTCATATGCATCTAGTCATATAAAAAAATAAGAACACATGCTTCAACTCCTGTTAGTTCAGTCACAAAAAAAATCATCACCAAAAATCAGAAGACAAAGTATCATTGTTATATTTGTTGACTTGATTGATTACTGTAGGTTAACACACCCAACTGGAATTAACCTGCAATAGGATAAAAGAAATTAAGATTTGAGACGTGTGTTATAGGGTTCATAGAAGAGAGAAGAGGGAGGTACCATATCAAATCATTGGTCGCACAGTTTGACATTCAACTTTCCATTTTCCAATGAGACCTCAGGGATTCATATACATAAACGTTGATTGATATATCAGGTCCAACTCCCTGTAACACATAAAAGTTACTGGGAAGTCAACTAAAAAACAATTCTCAGCAGAAACATACGGCTTACTAATAAGGTGGACCAAAGGCCTTTATACAATCCTCTACTATTCTCTTCTCTACAAATTGTAGACAACGTGTGAAAGATGCCCTTGTAATACCTAGTGGTTTTCTGCAGAATTTTATAGACATGAAAGTTTAGCTTACTAAAACATGTTCCTTTGGTCTTTAAAGCTACATTGCATGAAAGCGTTAGGTAAAGATGCTCTAAGTTCTAACTGGAAGTTATATTGATTGACTGGTTGGCTTAGTGTTATTCACAAATCACGAAAGGAAGAAAAGCATCACCTGTGTTGTCAGGTGATTTCGAAGAACATCCAATGGGTAAGTTACAGATGCAGGTGTCACTCACGCTAGACCACCACCAAGTAAACATATAGACACTAACATAATTTGGGCCGTCCATTCCGTGAAGCTGCAACTATATTTCGAAATTTATAAACCTATAACAAAAAAACATAGTCGTGAGAAATCTTGCAAGTTAACATACTAAAATTCAGTGCTGAACTTTTTGTATCGCTCATATCAATAGAAGCTGATGACGGAATAAGAAAATCGATGTATAATTTTCACAAGATTGCCTTTCGAATATGCCCAAAACACTTCTTGTTGAACAACCCACGAAGCCATGTGCCATATACTACCCTTCCTTAGAGCTGCAACATCTGAATGCATACCTGCCACCTGTCGGATCAGTATGCCACAAGCTCATACAACAAACTTTATCATCAGCATATGGGTTATGTGACAAAAAAATTACTGTATTCAAGAACATTTTCGCGAGATTGCAATTTTGTAGCTATGAACAGCATATGGTACATACAATGAATCCACAACCAAGTTGAAGTTTGGACCATGATTGGACAATACAGCGCAGAGTGTTGTACATTAACAACAATAATAATAGGCCATGACTGTCAACCAGAGATATATTGTTTGGGGCAATCAATTCAAAGCGAGGGAAGAATATATATCACATTCAGGGAACTTAGTTGATATTATCAGCATCCAATTCCTTTGAAGAATCTATATATGTGCAGTGTGAAAGCAGAAGGAGCACATCAGCACCATGAAATAGAAGAGAAATATTCCTTCACGCTCACAATCCGTGCACACGAGAACGCCGGAGATAAAAGAGGGGGCGGAAAGCCTATTACCTACAAGAGCATGGAGAGTGGCGAGGATCGAGATGCAGATCTTGCCGACCACGCCGGTGAGGTGTGCGACGGTGATCCAGCCAAGGAGCCGCTACGCTTGGCAGGGGAAGGCCCCGACGACGCCATGGAAGAGGAGACGGTGGCCGCCGCCAGTCGACGGCAACGGGGACCTGGCGGATATCACCTCCATCATCCCAGACACGCCTTCATGGTGGGCATCCTCACGGCCCCTTGAAACCGCAGCAGCTTCTCCTTGCATCCCCGTCGCCAGATCATAGCAAACTGCACACACGCCCAAATCAGATCAAGATGCGGAAATAATCTGTAGTGTCCCGTAACATAGATTTATGCAACACCAAGATACAGCAGGAATTTGGGGGATGAGAGGAGGGTACAGGTGAGGAGGAGGAACCGAGGTGAGTAGAATACAAAGAAAGGATGAGAAGTTGCATAGACTAATCAACACTACTCTCCTACACGGCATGACCAGCCTATATACCGGACACACACCCACACGCTTACAGATGGTCCCAGGACCCACCCGCCAGCTCACAGAGCTCTCTCGCCTGGATCTTCTGAGCCAGGCGACTCGTTGTCCGCCAACGCAGGCGTAGGCGTGACACTTGCCGCCGCTTGAGATTGAGCTTCATCCCACAATGAAGAAGAAGAGAAACGATGCTTGACCACCTCATAGTTCTCCCATGTGGCGGAATCATCTGGCAGATCACCCCATTTGATAAGCACTTGAGTTGTGGCCCTGTTGCCATCACGGACCATGCGGCGTTGCAGGATTGCTGACGGAAGCTTATCACAGAGCACCAGGTCCGGCGGCGGAAGCTCGCTGAAAACCGGCGAGTAATCGGCCGAGAAAGGCTTTAGCTGTGAAATGTGGAACACTGGATGTACTTGGGCAGCAACCGGCAATTTCAGGCGGTACGCGACCTCTCCAATTCGTTCCAGAATGGTGTATGGTCCAAAGTATTTGTATGAAAGCTTGTGACAGGGACGATTGACCACTGAGTGTTGTGCATACGGCTGCAGCTTCAAGAGGACCTGCTCACCGACGACAAATTGACGCTCGGTGCGGCGACGATCTGCATGTGACTTCATGGGTTGCTGGGCTCGCAGAAGATGCACCCTTAGCAACTCCGTGTGCTCTTGATAATCCGCTGCGGTGTCCGCAACTGGCGAGGCCGAATCAACAGTGATGTTTGGCATGCCACCAAAGTTGGGTTCTCTTTTGTACAGTGCATGGAAGGGAGAGCACCCAAGAGAGGAATGGTGGCTGGTATTGTACCAGAATTCTGCCATTGCCAACCATCGCCGCCAAGTCTTGGGACGATCCTGAACAGCACAACGCAGATATTGCTCAACACACTAATTAACCCGCTCGCTCTGCCCGTCAGTTTGTGGATGATGCGCCGTGCTGTAATGTAGTTTGGTGCCCACTGCCTTGAACATGTCCTTCCATATGTGACTGGTGAAGATCTTGTCATGGTCCGAAATGATTGACAATGGTACTCCATGTAAACGAACAATCTGATCCACAAACAGCTTGGAAACAGTAGTCGCTGTGTAAGGATGATGTAAGGGCAGAAAATGTGCATACTTGGTCAGACGGTCAACGACGACCAAAATCACATTGGCACCATCAGACATTGGCAAACGTTCCACAAAATCCATTGTGATTTCCTGCCATGGAGCTTGGGAAGGTGGCAAAGGCTGCAGAAGCCCAGCAGGTCTAGTGTGTGGATGCTTAGCGTGTTGACAGATTGGGCATTGCTTAACAAATAGCTCCACAGCCAATTTCATGCCTGGCCAGTAATAGAGTTTCTTAGCACGCTGATACGTTGCTTGAATACCGGAATGTCCGCCCACAGCACTGTCATGCAGAGAAGCTACCAATTAAGTTTGTAGTGCCAAATTTTCACCAATAACCAACCTGCCCTTGTACTTGATTAACCCGTGTTCTAGTGCATAGCCCTTGTCATCAGGAGAATGAATGGCTAGTTGCTGGAACAGTGTCATCATTTCAGTATTAGTGTGGTACGAATTCAGAACCTCTTGTACCCAGTCTGGCCGGCAAACTGAAAGGGTTTGGGTTTCAAACCGATGAGCGACACGGGACAGAGAATCTGCAGCCCCATTATCCACGCCACGCTTGTATTTGAACTGAAATTGCAAACCAATTAATTTTGCCATAGCTTTGCGTTGCAAATCGGACGTGAGTTGCTGATCAGTGAGATTGCAAAGGCTCTTATGGTCTGTCAAGATGGTGAATGGACCTCGCTGTAGGTACTGACACCATTTGTCGATCGCCATGATCACTGCGAGGAATTCTTTCTCGTAGATTGATAACTTGCGATTCATAACACCCAAGGCTTTGCTCATGTATGCAATAGGGTGACCCCGTTGCATCAGTACTGCCCCCACACCTGTGTCATAGGCATCTGTCTCGACGGCAAAAGGCACAGAGAAATCCGGAAGGGCGAGAACAGGGGTACGAGCCATCACAGATTTCAATGTCATAAAGGCCTCAGTCGCTTGATCATTCCACTCAAAACCCTTTTTGGTGAGTAACTGGGTCAGCGGCTTGGAAATTAAGCCATAATTCTGCACGAATTTTCGATAGTATCCTGTCAGGCCGAGGAAACCACGCAGTTCAGTCGCTGTTGTTGGTAATGGCCATTGTTCCATTGTTTTTGTCTTCTCAGGATCAGTAGCCACACCCTCAGAAGAGATAATATGGCCGAGGTACTGAATGCTTTGTTGGCCGAAGGAACATTTGGTCAATTTGGCAAAGAATTGTGAGTTCCGCAGTGTTTCCAGCACAAGGCGCAGGTGTTGCAAATGCAGGGTCCATGAAGCACTGTAGACCAGTATGTCGTCCAAAAACACTATCACAAACTTGCGTAGGAATGGAGCAAATATTGAGTTCATGACACACTGAAAGGTAGCCGGTGCGTTGGTGAGGCCGAAAGGCATTACCCGAAACTGAAAATGGCCATGATGTGTTTTGAACGCTGTCTTTGCTTCATCAGCTGGGCGCATTCGGATTTGATGGTAGCCTGCCCGTAAGTCCAGCTTTGAGAAGAATTGGGTTCCCGCAAGCTCGTCCAGTAATTCATCAACAATTGGAAGTGGGAATTTGTTTTTGACAGTAAGATCGTTGAGACGGTGATAATCGATGCAAAAGCGCCATGTATTATCTTTCTTCTTCACAAGTAAGACCGGGGAGGCGAAGGGACTCATGCTGGGAATGATCACACCGGCTTGTAGCATTTCCATAACTTGTTGCTCGATCTCATATTTTTGCAAGGGAGAGTATCGATAGGGTCTAGAATTTACTGGTTGTGCATCCTGTTGCAGAGTGATGGCATGGTCCAAAGATCTCCGAGGTGGCACAAAATTTGGCTCGGAAAACACATCTGAAAATTCGGTTAGCAATGCCTGAAGATCAGGTGCTAGAGGAGACTGCTGCTTGTCCACCGTCGAGAAATTCTCAACTACATCCAGGGCCCATACTTCATTGTCATCCAACCATTTCACTAGTTGTTCTGCATGCAATTCCTGTAACACCCCTTGCTCTGCAACTACAATTCCTTGTAGGGTAATCAGTTGGTCGTGATACTGAAATTGCATGGTCTTCTCTCCCCAGTGACAGTTCATAGGACTGAAACAAGTGAGCCAATCCATTCCAAGAATGGCATCATATGCCCCCAGCTTAAGCATGCGCATGTCAGTAGAAAATTCATGGCCCTGTGTGCACCACTTCAGTCCTTGTACTTGAGAGTCTGAATGCAGAAACTGACCATTGGCAACTCTAACCGGCACTGCTGGAGCTGCTGTAACAATGCAGTTGGCACGCGCAGCAAAAGATTGGGTCACAAATGTATGTGAGCTGCCCGAATCGACCAAAAGCAACATTGCCTGGCCATCAACAGTAGCCTGCAAACGAATCTTGTGTAACGATTCAGTACCCGCGAGAGCATGTACAGATAACTGACAACATTCCCCAGTTGTGGTTGTTGTTGTTGTTTCATCGAGAAGACTCGGGGCATGAACAACTTCATCAGAAATAACTTCCCCATAGTCCCCCACTTCGATGGTCAACAATTGCCCCGTTCGACGACACTGATGCTCTTTGTTGTATTTGTCCCCACACTTGAAACAAAGACCATTAGCACGACGAAAATCACGGAGCTGACGTTCACGGTTGAAATCATCATTACCAGTGCGACGCGGCCAATCTGTGCGTGGTGTTGTTGTCATAGTTGGCTGCACTGTTGAGGTAGGTGGGTGCTTGGTTGGAGCAGGAGGACCCCACAAGGCCTGTGTGTCTCTCCTTCTTCTTCCTGGATCCTGGCCAAAGACGCCGCACACGTGACACTGGAGGGCGCCTGCAACCGTACGGCACACCTGATGTCATCCCTCAGTCCAAGCATGAACTGGGTGACAAACCACCGTGAGTTCAGAGAAGGATCGAGAGCTGTCAGATGGTACATGACAGTCTCAAATTGTTTCTTGTACTCGGCAACAGATCCTGTTTGTTTGAGTTGCAGTAACTTGGACAACTGACTGTCATACTCATCTGCACCAAATTCCTCCAAAATAGCTGCTAAAAAATTATCCCATGAGACCGGGCGCTGCCGGTGTTTAAACGCCTGGAACCACATTGCAGCATGCCCCTCCAAGTGCAGACTGGCATGGCTCACCCAATGATGCGCTGGTGTCTTATAGAGCTCAAAATATGTCAAGCACATGTCAATCCACAACTGTGGTGCCTCCCCTTGAAATTTAGGAAAATCCATGCGAGGAGGACGAGCAGTGTATCCACTGTATCCATCATACTCTGGCATCTCCTGGTGTTGTAGTGAGGGCGCTGCAGCGACATATGCACGCGACTGTTGTGGTGTATTCAGTAGCGGAGCGCCGCCGCTGTTGGCCAGTAACGGAGTCTTGCTAGCGGTGGGCATGACGAGCGGAGGTCCCGAGGCGTGCGCCGTGAGCGACGGCATAGACTTGGTCGATTCGCCGAGGCGGCGCTTGACGCCGTCCAAATCCTCGCCGAAGTCGTTGATCTGCTGGCGCAAATCACTGACGTCCTTCCCAATCGCCTTCACCTCGGTCGTCATCACATCAAATTTCGCCAAAATCCCCTCCACCGATTTTTGAAGGCCCTCCATTCGATCCAAAATCAAACCGGTCTGGGCAGAGGGCTTCGACGGCGCCGTCGCGGCTCTTCCTAAATCAACTCAACCCCGCTCAGGATTTTGGGCCGATTCACCGAAGCAAATCAAGGCACCTTTCGCGATGGAATTTTACGAGTCGATTTTGGATTCGCGAGCGGAGCGATCTAGGCTCTGATTACCATATTGTAGTGTCCCGTAACATAGATTTATGCAACACCAAGATACAGCAGGAATTTGGGGATGAGAGGAGGGTACAGGTGAGGAGGAAGAACCGAGGTGAGTAGAATACAGAGAAAGGATGAGAAGTTGCATAGACTAATCAACACTACTCTCCTACACGGCATGACCAGCCTATATACCGGACACACACCCACACGCTTACAGATGGTCCCAGGACCCACCCGCCAGCTCACAGAGCTCTCTCGCCTGGATCTTCTGAGCCAGGCGACTCGTTGTCCGCCAACACAGGCGTAGGCGTGACATAACCAAACCAGAAGAAGTGGAGGAGGGATTCGTACCTAGTTGAGTCCATGGACCAGAGGGTGATCTGCGGCGCCAACGCCAGATCGGTCATCATGGCCGCGGGTGAGGGAGGCGGCGGCGACCTCGTTCCCCGGTGGCGGCGGCGGCGGATCCTATCGGGGCTGGGGCGTCTCCTCTCGGCGGCGGCAGCGGCGGTGGGTCCTCCCGGGGCTGGGGCGTCTCCTCTCGGCGGCAGCTCCTCTCGGGGCTGGAGGCTGAGATGAAACAGATCGAGATTGAGATTTGTTTTACGTGCGGGGTGAGATACGAAAGAAAAACCAGACGAGATCGAGATCGCACAGTTTGCCGTTTTTTTCGCTGGTTAATTTTCGCCGGTTTGAGCTCCGTGGTTTATTTTCGATCCTTTTAGTTAATAATGACGGGAGTTTGGGCGTGTGCGGGACTCGATCGCGGGGTTTTCCTTGGTTTTTCGTGGCTGAGGGGGAGGTGGGAGGAAGTACTAAAGAAGTACCAAAAAAGACCGGGTGAGGTGGGACGAAAATAAAACCTGGAACGCGACCTACCAACTGAGACATTAGGAGTAGAGATATTAACAAAAGTGCAGATCCCGTCCCACTCTTCACTTTTTGACAAAAAACTTCCGAATAGCAATCTTGGTGAGTGATCTCGACTGGGTTCGATCGGCATGGCGTGTCGTTCCTCCAGGAGTGGGTGCTGAGAGGAAGGATGGCAAACCTCCATTGTCAATCGGCCGGAGCTGCATCGTCATTTGGATCAGAGCATGGACGAAATCGAGATGGTAGAGGTTGAGGAATTTGTAGGACGTGAGGATTTAGGGTGGGCATCACGAGAACTCACCCATATCTTGGGAGACGGCAGACCCGAGGTGCAGTCGTGTTCATGCTTCAGGGACTGCCACGTGTTGTCCTCGCCGCCATCGCCTGTCGATGCCACTTCAGCGCCACGAGCATGGGACTGAGGGACGAAGGGAAGAGAAGGGAAGGAAGCGAGCTAATGACGTACCTATGTTTGGTATGTAATACCCTCCATTAAGAGTAGATATTTTCTTAAAATCGGTTATTTTGTTTCCTAATTAATGTGATTGAGCAATTTAAGGTAAGGTTAATTAATTTAGATTTGATATTTAGAGATTGATCGTGATTGATTCTTTCACATAAAGACATTACTAAAAATAACTTGCACCAGCATGGAAAGTTATGATCCGTTAAGATTTTTTTCGTTGTGTGAGAGGGTGACGCGAAACTAAACCGGTGGGGTGGGGAAGGGACGAAAAAAACCAGCGAAATAAAACGGGTGGGAGGTGGGAGGAAGTACCAAAGAAGTACCAAAAAAGACCAGGTGAGGTGGGACGAAAATAAAACCCGGAACGCGACCTACCAACTGAGACATTAGGAGTAGAGACTCTCTAGGAAAGACCTTCAACCTTTAATAGATAAAATCCTTAAAAGGATTGCAGGATGGAGGCGTAAACTCCTTTCTTACAAATGGAGGATTAACTTAATTAAATCCTACCTTGCTAGCATCCCCATCTATCTTATGCCCTTTTTAAAATTCCCAAGCGGGTTTTGAACCTCATAAATTCTCAAATGGCAAACTGTCTTTGGAATGACTTTGAGGGCCATAGAAAACTGCATTTGGCCAATTGGCAATTGGCGTACATGAACCAAGATTTTGGAGGGCTAGGGATCCCTAACTTAAGATACCTCAATATTTTCCTCCTAGGATCTTGGATTAAGAAACATGCCTTTGGGAAAGGAAAAATATGGAGATATGTGGTTGATGGCAAATACCACATCTCTTCCCCCAATATCTTAGGCTGGTCATAGTGGGGAGTAACTTAGACTAGTAACATGCACATATTATTAGTCTATATTACTACCTTCATAGTGGGTAGTAACATATGGATGGTAACATGCAAGCCTTCATTAATTGAGATATAGACTCGTTTTGCCTCGAAGTGTGTTATGTTACAGTAACATATTATGTTACCACAAGCATCTCTTTCCTCATTAACTCCATGCCACATAAGCAATTATTTCTTGGGATGTGTTATGTTACTACCTAAGTTACTCCCACTATGGCTAGCCTTATGTGGTAGCTTAGTAAATTCTTTTGTCTTTTGGAAAGGGGTTATGTGGACTGCTAGAGCTGTCAAATTTGGCTACAGGTGGACTGTGGGGGATGGTCATCAAATCAGGTTCTGGGAGGATTCCTAGTTTGGCCCACCCCCGTTCCAATTTCTGGACATTTATTGCATTTGTAGAGAACAATGTAGCACCATTAATCAAATATAGGATGAGAGCACCCTCAAGCTTACTTTTAGGAGGATCTTCACTGATAGTATGATGGAGCAGTGGTATGAGCTACTAGCCATAGCTAGTAGCATTTTCTATAAAAAGAAGGGGGTGACTCACTGATTTGGCAATATGAGATCTTTGACATTTATTTATCAAGTTCTATATTTATTTATCAAGTTCTTTGTATGCTATCATCAAGTTTAGAGGTGCGACTCCTGTTTATATTCCCGTTGTTTGGAAGTTGGCCGTCCCTCCTAAGGTTCATGTATTCCTCCGGTTGGTTAGTCATAATAAAATACTAACCAGCGATAATCTGAAGAAAGGAATATGAATAAACCTGAAGATTGTGTTTTCTGCACATCTAAGGAATGAGTGTAACACCTTCTCTCTTTGATTGCATAGTTGCAAAGTAGGTTTGGCCAATTTTTGGAATAGGTCATTAGCGACATGTTTTGAATCCATTAGTTCCCTTTGGGTAGCGGGGAAAACTTGATGTTGTTAACACCATTTGTTCTGTTGTGCTTTCGTCTTTGTGGAAGTTCAAAAATAACCTAATCTTTAATGGTGTGGCATGAATTTTTGTTAAACATATCCTAGGAACGATTCTTAGACTGGTCAAGAAATGGAGACCGATCTTCAAGGTGTTGAGTAAATAGGCAAAAAAAATTGACTAATTTAATCCATAAATAGATCACTAGTATGGTATTGACATAATTAACGACATACTGATTCTGATCTAGACAATCATGTACTATGCAAACAGTAGACACATCTACACATAATGTTGTACTGCTAATACGGAGATAAACAGGAGCGGGATAAGCGCGTTATACCCTCCAGTAGGCCATGCAGAAGTCGCGGCGGCGGTGGCGGCAGCAGACGCGTCCTCGACGGCCTTCTTGTCGGCCTCGAGCTTCTCGGCGGCGAGACGGTCTGCGTCGGACTGAGACACTGTGATGATGAAGACGATGCTAACATAGAGGAAGTAGACGAACGGAGGCGAGCAGTCGCATAAGCGCATAGGTGTGAGCTCGGCTCATCTCATTCTCGTGGCGTGGAGGGCGGAGGAGGAGGAGTGTGCGAGGGTCTCTTCTATTCTCAAGCTCTAATAGCACGTGGAAGAGAAACCCATATAAGGAGGTCCAACTCCTCTCCAACTTTCGGGATGAGACCAAACTTTCCACTACATCTAGTGCATATTAAACCCACATGGATCCTTATAGATTTTCAGAAATTGTTAGATGGGCCTAGGCCCACCCTAATATTTCAACGCAAGGATCACATGCTGGAGCAGATAGACCTCTTCTGCCATCACTTGCAGTCGTGCTGAAGGCGCCAACAATGCTAATGTGGGGGTAGAGTGCATGTCTATCTGGGAATGCAAGATCGACATCCAGCCGCTAGCTCAGACTACACAGCGTGGACTGGACTCAGACAGCCCCCCGCTTCGCCCCCAGGATACAAAATCTTCGCTTCAGTGACTACTATGAGCCCAATCTCGGTGTTGGAGGCCTCCTGCTGGTCGCAAACAACGACGATGCTTCGGGTGGATTGATCTATCAGATGGAGAGACAAAACATGAAAAAGGAGAAGCACCGCTGAGCGCAGTTTGCCCTATATCTGCGATGTAGGGTGACAACTTTAGTTTCTTTCAGTTATCTCTGCTCTCTTTTTGCAGCGAGGTTGCTATCATGTAATAGGCTAGAACCTTTGAACCCACTACTCTGTTTGTCCCTTAGTACTTGTGTGGCTTCTATTATTTTAATATAAAAAGGGAGCCGGAAAGTGCTTCTCCCTATTGATTTAAAATTTTCATAGAAAAATAAACATTAGCCTAGACTCAATGAAATAACGTGAACGAAACGACAACTCCGTTTCCGTTCCAATTTATAGGATTTGACATATGA
Source organism: Triticum dicoccoides (assembly GCF_002162155.2). NCBI lineage: Eukaryota > Viridiplantae > Streptophyta > Magnoliopsida > Poales > Poaceae > Triticum > Triticum dicoccoides. The sequence continues at coordinate 562,383,507 of NC_041391.1, forward strand.
CATTCCTATTTCTATGATTTTCCTACACTATTAAACAAAAGAGGCCTAAGTAAGCAGGTAGTATAACGCGACCAACGACACGGTCACCAAACTTAACGACGACGACAGTCAAGTTGTCAATTCTCCGCGCCCCCCCTCCCCCCACCCCCAAAAAAAGTTAGGGTTCCACTATCTCCCGCCGGCGTCGTTGCCGGTCCGCCTTGTCTCCGGTGGCCTTAGGGCCATGTGGGCGTGGCGGATCCCGGCCTTTGCCGGTGGAAGGGCTCTGTTTTCAGATGTTTCTTTGAGTTTTGTTAGGGTTTGTGTCCTGCTCAGGAAGATGAGACGGCGGCGGCTCCCTGAAGATGGAGTAAGGTTCTCCCCGCCTAGCCACCGTCGTGGTGGTGCGTCTAGCATCACCGGTGGGCGTGTGGAGGTACGTCTCCGGTGGATCTATTTTTGGTGGATCTGCTCGGATTTGGTCGTCGTTCGTTTACCGTCGATCTACGCTACTCTTCACCGGGGGCAGTTGTTGTTTTGGTGCGCTGGTCCCATGAGACCCTAGGACTACGATTTTCCGACTGTCTACTACAATAAGGTTTGCCCGGCTCCGGCGAGGAAGGGACGATGACGGCGGCGCGCTTCAATGCTTGTAGTCGTCACTAGATGGTCTATGGATCTGAATGCAATTTTTATTATTTCTATTTTTCATTATACTGCTATGATTGAAGATGAACGGATCAGAAGTTTTTTTTTCTTAAAAAAAAGATGGGCAGTATCAAACAGGCAAACTGTAGGCTCGTATGGTATTCCCCGTGTTGATACCTGCACCGTGGCATATTCAGCAGCCTCGACGTCGAGGTTATTACCGGTCCGTTTCAGATCCTCGTGGACACATGGACCAAAACGCACACCAGCTCCCTCGGCTCCCTTTGTTTCCTCGCCACCTCATCAATCGAGACGTTGTTGGGCAGACGGACGGATTCCTCCTCTTTTCTCCCGGCGCCAGCCATCGCCCATCGCACATCAGCAGCGCACGAAACTTTTCCCTTTTCGCCGCCTCTCCTTTTCCTTTCCGGAGGGGACAGGCTGGCTCGACGGCGACGCCCAGCCGGGCCGTCGCCATTCATCCTGCCCCGCCCGGTAATCGCTCTCGGAGGGAGTTGATCCCGTCCCCGCCCGCCTAATGGTTATCGTCTGCAGTTTATCTTTCGATATTATGGAGTAAAATATGTGCCCGTGCCGCAAATGGCGAAGGGATCAACGGGGCCTGAAAGTCGCACGTCGTCGCTGTAGTATTCACGAAGGTGCTTCGCTGCACTTTTGTTTTCACCAAGTACTAGTACCGCTGAACTACACATACGTTTAGGCTTCTATAGGGGACCGGCCTATGAACCAGTGTCGCTTACAGGTCGGGTGGTTTGTCAATTTGATGGTTTGACGAGAGCCTGCCCAGCCATGTGCTCCCGGCGCTGCATAAGATACACGCTCCATTCTTTTTAAAACTAGACCATAATGATACGCGTTGCCGTGCCCATTCATTTGTGTGCTAGAATGACAGTAATTTATGCCAATATATGGTAGTAAGGCATGACTTCTGACCATTTTCATTTTGAAATAATGATATAGATAATTCCAAAAGGTGCATGGTGACACTTGTAGTAAAATATGAACAATTGTTTATATAGTGAAGACGTATGCATTCAATGGTGTGTGTGATATCTGGTTGTACCAGGTGATCAGCAGAGCATGCTCATCATTGTTTAGTACAGGCTTAGTGAAAGTAAAGCATAAAAATAAATAAAATTGACAACAAAATTAGTATAGGTCCAAATAAAGGTCAGTCTATCCCAGAAGATGTGGGCATCATATAAGAGAGATAGAGAGAGAGAGTGATTAGGCCCCATACTCTGATTGAAAAACCAACGTGCATTGAAGCCCGTGTTCTTCATGATGTCCAGAACTCCAGATCTCCTATACCCCAAAAGACCTCTGTCAAGCATAAGGGCACACCAAGAAACACTGCAAAACACAACAATCAAATTGCTTATTCAGTATACACATAAGGTGTCCCAATATATATTTTTCATCTCTTCCTTTCAAGGATCAAAGATAGTAGATATGCAAAAGTTGATAGCAATTAGCAGATCAATCAATGGTAAGTATTATTGTTATTGTTTTCATATATGTGGGTGAACCTCCACATCATAAACTACAAAACTAACTATTGAGAAAATGCAGTAATAATCAAAGAAGAGATGTCAATACAGAAATCAACCTTAGTGCCTTTGGATGGATTCTCTTGCAGTCTCTTCTTGGGAACGGAAACCTAGAAGAAATTATTACATGATCATGCCAAAAACAAGTGATGGGAAGGAGGTGGGAGGGGCAGCTGAAAAGGGACTCACCAGCATCAACCACATGCACGCATTGATTTGGATAAGCAAAGAAGATAGGAGATCCATGAGAAGGAGGTGGAATGGTGGAAGTGAAAGTCGAGCGGAAGGTGTCCGTATCTGCCTCCTCCAATCCATGCCCCGCCGCCGCTAGCTGAAAGGACCTTCCCGAGGTCCAATCTTGCACGACATCTCATCCATGCGCCGCCGCCGCTGAAAGGAGCTTTTCGAGATCCTTCTTCCGCGACAACTTTTGCTTCAGTTTCAATTTGGAAGTGACGCGCGGTACAGCTGTGAGAGTCTGGAGAAGGATGTAGGAGGAGTACAGCCGGCCATGGACGTCGCCGGCGCAGCTGCCATGGAGGAACGCTGCAAGATGGGAAATTAAAATCAGTAAAAGGGGGCCTACGGAGGAAGACTACATAGAGAGTAGAGGGTACCGACGCGGAGATAGACCTGTAGTAGAGAGTCGCCGACGGGACGGATGACCACGGCACGTCTCATGGATGAAGGAACGGTGGCGCATCGTGGACGGAGGAACAGTAAACGAAGAGGTCGGAGGAACGGGATATCGCTGTGAACACACTGGACCACCTGCCCCGTGCGAATGGGAAGTTGGACCTGGGCCTTTGATGGCCCGAATACGGAGAGGGCCGGGAGCTCACTCTGCAGAGCAGCGGCCCGCGAGACGGTGCGTGGAGCGCCAGGATGACCTGGGACGACTGAGGTGATCTACATCGTACGTTCAAGTGATCCGACGGCTGACAGGCTGAAAACACTGTGGAGGCTTAGTGGTAGCTGCGTTATACTGTTTCTCAATGACCGTGGGAACACCTATGCAGAATTGCAGATGCATGGGGGAGAAGCTTCATTCATCATGCTGTGCAGTGCATGCCCCGATGCGGGTCACATGTGTACCGACTGGCTTGTCCCGAACCTATCGACGACACACGGAGTTTACACGTTTCCGCGGCGGGCGATCGATGGCACGTAAACTAAAGCAAGGAAACTAACTGGCGACATGTCCACGCTACGGCGACGTTGATCGCCGCCATTCTTATCCTATCCCGTGAGCGTGTTGATTAACTGGCGGGGGACTCATTCTGGGCCTGATGGGAAATTCGGGTCAAGCGGGGATGAAACGTAGTGCCAATAAACCTGCTTTTCTTACGGTGAAATCAAACACTTGATGATTATGCATATGAATGTACGTTTAACAATCATACGAGTCAAAGGCGCCGTAATAGTATTCACACAAAAACAGACGAGAAAACCACATACTATAGCAGATTATTTCTCTCGCCTTAAGCAGTAGGGAGGTATACATGAGATGAAAAGAAAAAGAGTACAAGGAAAGCTTCAAAACCACATACAATAGCAGATTATTTCTCTCTTGGTTCTTAAATACTATAATACTTCCTCTGTAAGGCGGGAGTATCTTTTAGAGATTTTAATATGGACTACATACAGAGCAAAATGAGTGATTTTACACTCTAAAGTATGTATATAAACATCTATATGTAGTTCATATTAAAATCTTTAAAAGAGTTTATATGATGTAGGGTGGAACCCTAGGTGGACGATCTTTCACGTTTAGAGTGGATCCTACGGGGAAACACGAAGAACGTGCGGAAGAACACGAGAAAATCACGGGGAGGAACAAGGGAAAACACTCAACCAACAAGGAATCGGTCACACAAGTGCTAGATCAAAGAACACAAAGAGATACACGAGATCCAAAGTCAACAAAGGTAAGGATACAAAGGAACCGTTCTTCTCCGTGAGGAGGTCTTGAATCCACAAGGGGATCTTCCCACAAGGGGGTCTTGAATCCGATAGGATCTTCTCCGAAGAGGCCGCGGTCTCTCACGAGGAGGAGATCCGATGGATGAGTGAAGCTCTATCTCTAACTTGAGCTAAATCAACGCTAAACCTAACTAGGAGGAGGTGGAGGAGTATATATAGTCTAGAGCCACAAAGGGGTAAGTGAAGGGGTACATGGGCTGCGGCCCAACACACTGTGCGCAGACAAGCGTCGGACGTCCGGAGGGTTCCGGTCGTCCGGAGGCTCGGGAAGGTCCGGACGTCCGGTGCTCTTCGGACTTCCGTAGATTCGGCTTGGGTGCGCTTCGGTCGGACGTCCGGAGGGGGCCGGTCGTCCGGAGGCTCGCGGGGTCCCGGACGTCCGGAGTTCTTCGGATGTCCGCAGATTCGGTTCAGTGGTCGCTGGCACGGTCGTCCGGAGGGGGCCGGTCGTCCGGAGCCTGGGAGTCGTCGGACGTCCGGTCCTGGTCGGACGTCCGGCCGTTGTAGCTTCGGGCAGCTTCTTCTCTTGGTCCTTGTACTTGGTGTCCTCGCCGTCTTGTCCATGGTCTTCCTCATTGTTCCTGGTCATGCATAGCACATATATATGAGGTAGTAACCATGTCTCACATGTGGGAAGTGAAGGTTCGGAGAGGAGCGAGTTCACCTTGTGTCCAATGGCGTATGTTCGAGGTCTCGTCATATGTCCACTTGGGGTTTGGGGAGTAGTCGGAGTGTACATGGGGATGAACGTGGGATGCTCCGCATCATCTCCCCCCCCCCCTTGGGAAAGATCCGACCTCGGATCGTGATCCTCATCATCATGGAAACGGTTGTTGGGGACGAACTTGTAGTTGGACGGAGTTGAAGACATGGCGCAATCCAAGTAGTCCAAGGTGTCGCCGGAGTAATAGACATGCAAAAAGACCAAACACAAGCAACACTCGGGAATACGATGGTTAGCGCACACAAAGTATCCATCATGTAAGAATGAGTCCGTGCCGCAAGATTGGTCGTGACAAAGCGCGTGAAGCTTATCAAGATGATCTAGAATGAGATGCAAAGCATTCATGGGAAGAAATGCAATCATTGTGCACACAAATGTGTTGTAAATATGATCAATGCAACCACGGTGCAAAATGATGTCATAGTGAGACGGTTTATCAATAGCATGAATATGGCAATGGATGCTCAATATGTGTAAGCTATCATGCAATTGATGGTCGACAATATGATCATGATGTATGAATATGCCATCGAGGTAGATCACAACAAATTTGCTAAGGAAGTGGACAAGCTCATATATCATGGATGGCATGGAAATACCAGATGCAACAAGTCAATCATAATGTGAGTCAATCCATGCATGGAGTGCAAACTTGTGGTGATTATGATATGTCCATCGAGCATGACATGTATGAGCACAATCAACAAATATGGAGGTGTTGGTGTACCAAAGCTCGATGTCGAGGCATGAGTAGAGTTTCGAAGGTGCATCCAACAAGTGTGAGCGCTCCTCAATGTGAAGGTCCATGTAGCCAATCTCCAATGTCGCTCCTCCGTTCACGAGATGTATCATGTACACAACAAGAAGGAAACAACAATGAAAGAGTGACCCATCCAATATGCGTATTTGATGATGGCTCAAAGAGAAGGAGGTCACCTTTAGTAGTTTCTCAAGGATGATGGAGTCGCGCATCTTGTATGCCTTCACATAACCAATATGTCTCGTGGTGGTACCGCCTTGTAAATCCTTCAAAATGAAAGAACATGACAAACACTTGGAAAAACAAATGAGGTTAGTGAAATGGCAAAACCAATCATTCGTGTGGTAAGATACCCAACAAGTGTATGTATCATGCTCATCATAAGAAATGACAAGGGAATATTGCATAGTATGTAGGCATATGATGCGAGAACAACCAAATGCAATAGGCTCAATCAAACAAGCGTGCATCACAAGTAAGGTTTCAAAGTCTCTAGGATCAATAAGCATAGTATGGTTGCACTCAATGCAAGTGGATATGAAAGAGGCAACTAATAGATACAAGAGACAATGATATCATGTGAGAGGCATGAGCATATATGTCATCAACCCAAGAAAGTGAGTAATAGTGGAACATGGGTGATGCAACATAGCAAGCAATCATAGCAATCAAGTTAAGCAAGCTAGTAGTGCAAAGATGCAACTTACTAGAAGGAATCATGGTAAGCATGTCATGTGTGCAAATAGTGGGCATGAATAATGGACATGACATAGCACAAGCATGAAAGCAAGATATGAGTAGAGTGGCATGGATGTATTGGCGAGAGGCCATATGTAAATAGCAATGGGTCATCATGACTCTCCCAACACAACAAGCATCGATAGCATGGGGCACATGATAAACATGACAATAGCAACAAGGATCTCCACCAAGCATGCAAATACACATAGGGTCAATCATGGGTAGATGCAAGCAAGGGTCACAAATTGCATGACAAAGGCATAGAAGCAAGTATAACATGCAACGTGAACACGGTAAAATGAGCATAAGGTGACAAGTGGTAAATGGCCCATAGCCGTGTGAGAGCCAAGTAGAAGAGATGCACGTAGTCCTTGCGCGAAGAGAACGGTGGTAAGGATAGTCCACGGGATCCCAAGTCATCGTTGCTCTCAAGAGCTCGTTTCATCAACTCATGGGATTGTGAGGTTGACGAGTGTTCATAAGTACCTACACAAAACAAAGACAAAGGAAAAATTGTGTGTGCATGGTATATGTACACATCATCCATCATGATGCGCACATGCATGTGTCGGTTAGCACAAAATAGCCAATGCTCAAATAAATGAGATGCATGATATAGAAACATGTCATCCATCATGATATGTTTGTTATTATGTATGGCATAATGGAGACTCAAAGGATGTAATGCATCATGAGAAATATCTAGAGCATTGTTATTCATGGAATGCATATGGTGTACACTATCATGGGAATTATGCAAAGTATGAAATGCATCAAGATCTCCTAATATGTATGAGGAAACTATGGGGGTCTCCTCATGAGCAAGAGTAGAAACATCACGTGGAGAATATTGACAACATCCAAAACAATGCATAATTGGAACAATGTGATCATGGCATGACATAGTAGATGAATTGCGCAAATCATATAAAGGAAGCATGGCAATATCATGACATGAAAAACATAAGCCAATGACCATCATCTCGTCATCTATGCCATAAGTGCAAATGGGATTTATTTTAATGGGGCATGCATAGTTACTATGTTGAGATTGAAATGATGCAATATGAGAGATCTCACTCGTAGCATATGACAAGTTCAATGGGTTGTCAAACAGGATGTGACCAAAAGAATTTTCACATGATATCCTATGGAGCATAGCATCACAACTAGGCAACTCAACATGCTCATCATCATATTCATCATAAATAGGTAAGTCAAGGCATGAAGAAGTTTCACTAGCATGAAGCATGGTAATAGGTGGGTCAACATCATGGAAGCAATCAATGTCAAGATAGTCCACTAGTGGGACAAGAGAAGCACCATCACCTATGTTACCGTTGGAGCGTCGCTCATGTGTTGTAGGTGAGGTGTTGAAGATTGTCTCGTTGTCATCTTCATCTTGATGGAACCATGTGGGGGTGCATGATCGTCCACCATGGCCATCGGTTTTTCCCATTGGAGGGATGGACTCGTCAAGGATAGGCATGTCATCATGTAGGAGACCTAGCACCAAAGAAGAAAACACACTAGGAGTAGAGGTTAAGTCATTAGAAATCATAGTGGCCTCACATGCCATCTCAACTATCTCACTCCCTAAGTGTTGTGGCTTACTCACTCCCTCAAGGATGCTCTCACTCATATGATTGGTGGAGTCACTCAAATGGCGCTCAACCTCACATAGGATGTGTGGCATGCTCTCATGTGTGGGGCTAGTGGTGGTCACACTCATCCTCTCATAGGAAATGCTCTCAATGTCACGTATGGTGGAGTCACTCATGTCACTCATGTGGTGGTGGCTCTCCTCACATGGCACTTGGGGCATCTCTTCATATGTGGGTGTCGGAGAGATGTAGGTGTAAATGTCTCCATGCGCAGTCGCGTAGCTTGACTCGGAGTAGGAGTCCAATATGGGCGTCGTCTTCATGTTGTTGAAGAGGTTCACGCTTGTCGTCGTAGTCGAAGGGAATGGCCCTTGCTCGACCATCTTGTCGCCGTCTTGGTGTGGGAGGCCCATATGATGTGGCACCTCATAGCTCGTCTCCATGACCGAAGGGAGTTTCCCATGCTCGGCCATCTTCCTTGGGGGGCTTTTTAAGATGGAAGTGTCGCCCTCGCTTGTAGGTGGTTGCCTTGTTGTTGAGGATGTCGATGTAGGCGAACTCATGGGAAGTAGGCGAAGATGTCGTACGTCCAAAGGCGAAGATGCCTTGAGAACACTTGGCGAAGATGCCTAAGTGGTTGATGTAGCTGTAGCACCGTTTTGGTGGTGGTCGTCTCGCGGTCTTCTTTTGTGCTTATGAAGCTTGGACTTGGCGTGAAGTAGGGCTTGTTGGGACTTGTGCATTTGTGCTTGTGGAGCATCTTCATGATGATGATGTCGTTGTCGTGCTTGACCTCCTTGGCGTTCGTCGCCGTCGTGCACATGATGCTTGGAGGTGACTTGCCCTTCATGACGATATTGATCACGAACGTGATGGTGGTCGCCATGTAGATGTGGACTTGGATGACTTGCGCTTGCATCTTTTTCGCGCTCCGAAGACTTGTGGCTTGAATGTAGCCGCCTTGAAGATGATGAAGGGGAAGTAGACTTGAGCAAGGTCCGAATCTCCTCCATCCTTGCATCTTGCTCCTCTTTATGTGCGGCAAGCTTCTTGTCGATGTAGTCCCTTCTCCTTGCTTCGGAGTGACGAATGTCGATGGAGATGTTCTCGATGCGCTCTCGCAATCTTGATTGTGCACCTTGCACTTGTCGTTGTAGATCGAAGATAGATGCTTTGGTGATGTAGTTGTTCACGTCGTCGTTGTTGTCGTAGACCGGGGATAAAATGCCTTGCCTATCCATCACAAGACTCGAGCAAATATGAGTGGGAGAAAGAGAAGAACTTATACCAATGTACCTTGACCGATGTTGACAATGAATCAAGTTCACTCAAATGCGGACAATGAAATAGCACTATTGATACCAATCCTTGTCGGTTCTCACACCTACACAAGTAAAGCTTATAGTGGAGCTAGGTGAGGATAGTGGCACAAAAATTTAATGCAAAATGATAGTACGAGTCAATAATATTGAAAGAGATTCACAAATTCGCAAGCGAAACAAGTAGACCAATAACAATGAAATATACACGGAAACGCACACACGGATAGATAAATGGGGTCGTGCAACCAAGGAATGAGCACAAAATGTGGAGTCCACGAAAAACGCTCGTGTTGCACAACTCAAGAGAGACGCTAGCACGATTGCTCAATAGGCGGATACGACACTTGTGCACAACCTATAAGATGCAAAATGGATAAACTTTCTATCCCAAGTATGCTATATATGTATGGTTCCCGGTGTTACTTTCAAGATGATCCAAGATGATCGGATATGAAAATCTTATATGCAATGTGGTATGATGATATGGCACTTGCTTACTAGCTTCTTTGCTCTTTCTCTTTTGCTTAAAAGCTTTATTTCTTCTTTTTCTTTTTTTCTATGGCCACTTTTGCACAATGCACAAACCAAGATAGCAATTGTGTATATGCGGGAACAAACTTGATACACAATGGATGATATGATACCAAGATGATATGGTATGTATGATATGGGAAGTATGATCACTAATGTGCACAAGTCACGTTGCCGGCAATACTCAAATGGCTAGTCTCGATAGGCAAGTAACGCAAAATGGGCTAGGGGTTAACAATGCAATGGCAAGGGGAATATACAATGATGTCGTCGAGGTTACCGTTCTTTGCGATGATGAGTGGCGGTGTTCTTGATGTAGATACCAAGATGATGGAGACTCGTCCCTAAGTAGCCGAAACACCTTAGGAAACGGAAAACCCGCGAACTCAAAATCTCAAATGACAAATGTCAAATGGTAGTAGCGGAAAGCGGTGGAGGTTTGCACTTGGCAATGCGGAAGTGGTGGTGGTGGTTGATGAAGAAGCAATTGTCTCTAAGTAGCCGAAACACCTTAGGAGACTCGAATCACTACTCAAGCAACCACTAATGCTATATGGAACAAAATGGGTTAGGTTGCGGAAGTCGATGGTGGCTATGTGGATGATATGGTGGAAGGCCTAGGCAAACTTGCCAAATTTTCGAAAATTTGATGGAGTCAAATGATGTTGGTGGTATTTTTGTGGGATGGGGGATGTCAATAGCTTCAAAACGAGCTAAAGAATGTCAAAATCGGAGTTTGGATGAACTAGTTATGGCCGAAACAAGAATCAGCCGAAGTCAAAACCTACAGGTTACGGACGTTCGGAAAGGTCAGATGTCCGGGGCGTCGGACGTCCGGAAAGGTCGGAAATCCGTAAATTCGGTTCGGGTTAGGGGTTCCGGTCGTCCGGAAAAGGTCGGACGTCTGGTCGTTCCTGGGGCTTCGGACGTCCGTAAAAGTCCGGTCGTCCGGTGGGTCGGGGTCAACGCGAAATGCGAGTTCGGGGACGCGATTTTGGGCGAAAAATGGAGATTTCGGGGTCAAAATTCGCGGAATTTCGTGGATGGAAGATGGGGAAACTTGGGGAGATGCTAGATCCACTTGAAACCAAGCAAATCCACGGATCAAAATCAACAAAACATCATCAAAACCAACAAATCACAAAAAAATTTGGGGCTATTTTTGGTGGGGATTTTCGGATTTAGGCAAGAACACACAAAATTAAGCTAGAAAAAGAGGGGTAGGGGCTCCAAAAACATGATCAACGTGGCTCATGGTACCAAGATGATGTAGGGCAGAACCCTAGATGGACGATCTTTCACGTTTGGAGTGGATCCTATGGGGAGACACGAAGAACGAGCGGAAGAACACGAGGAAATCACGGGGAGGAACGAGGTAAAACACTCAACCAACAAGGAATCGGTCACACAAGTGCTAGATCAAAGAACACAAAGAGATACACGAGATCCAAAGTCAACAAAGGTAAGGATACAAAGGAACCGTTCTTCTCCGCGAGGAGGTCTTGAATCCACAAGGGGATCTTCCCACAAGGGGGTCTTGAATCCGATAGGATCTTCTCCGAAGAGGCCGCGGTCTCTCACGAGGAGGAGATCCGATGGATGACCGAAGCTCTATCTCTAACTTGAGCTAAATCAACGCTAAACCTAATTAGGAGGAGGTGGAGGAGTATATATAGTCTAGGGCCACGAAGGGGTAAGTGAAGGGGTACATGGGCTGCGGCCCAACACACTATGCGCAGACAGGCGTTGGACGTCCGGAGGGTTCCGGTCGTCCGGAGGCTCGGGAAGGTCCGGACGTCCGGTGCTCTTCGGACTTCCGTAGATTCGGCTCGGGTGCGCTTCGGTCGGACGTCCGGAGGGGGCCGGTCGTCCGGAGGCTCGCGGGGTCCCGGACGTCCGGAGATCTTCGAATGTCCGCAGATTCGGTTTGGTGGTCGCTGGCACGGTCGTCCGGAGGGGGCCGGTCGTCCGGAGCCTGGGAGTCGTCAGACGTCCGGTCCTGGTCGGACGTCCGGCCGCTGTAGCTTCGGGCAGCTTCTTCTCTTGGTCCTTATACTTGGTGTCCTCGCCGTCTTGTCCATGGTCTTCCTCCTTGTTCCTGGTCATGCATAGCACATATATATGAGGTAGTAACCATGTCTCACATGTGGGAAGTGAAGGTTCGGAGAGGAGCGAGTTCACCTTGTGTCCAATGGCGTATGTTCGAGGTCTCGTCATATGTCCACTTGGGGTTTGGGGAGTAGTCGGAGTGTACATGGGGATGAACGTGGGATGCTCCGCACTGATAGTGTACCTGCTGAATTCTACCAGCACTGTTGGGATGTTGTTTGCATGGATCTCCTTAGGCTTTTTGAGTGGTTTCATGAGGGCAGACTAGATGTGCAATGCTTGAATTATGGCATTATCACCCTTTTGCCCAAATCCTCGGAGGCCAATAGGATTCAACAGTACAGACCTATTTGCTTGTTGCGATGCCCTTGTAAGTTGATCACCAAGGTCATGGATAGGAGAACGAGTGTGTATGCCCCCAAACTGTTTAGTATACAGCAGAATGCCTTCATAAAAGGGAGGGACATTATGGACGGGATCCTATCGCTTCATGAAGTCATTCATTATACTCATATAAAAAAAGGACGGGGATTGTCCTTAAACTTGATTTCGAAAAAGCCTAGGACAAGGTTAATTGGGATTTCCTTCTTGATTGTCATAGTAAGATAGGCTTTAATGCTAAGTGGTGTGGGTGGGTGTCACAGATCCTTCGTGATGGCACGGTTAGTGTTAAAATCAATGATGAGCTTGGGCCCTATATTCAAAGTGCCAAAGGGGTGCGTCAGGGTGACCCTCATTCCCCTTTTTTGTTCAGTATGGCCGCTGAGTGTCTGACTAAGATGGTTCTGGCTGCTCAAAAAAATAAGTTGTTCGAGGGGCTTGCGTCCGATCTTATTGAGGGGGGAGTGGGGATATTGCAATATGCAGATGATACAGTTATTTGCTTCTCCCATGATGTGGCGGACAAGGCAGTAAATGTGAAGCTGCTGCTCTATTTGTTTGAGTTGATGTCTGGGCTTAAAATTAATTTTGATAAAAGTGAGGTTTTTTCGATCGGTGGGGATAATGATATTGATCAATTTTATGCTGGGATGTTTGGGTGCCAGATTGGCAAGTTTCCTATGAGATATTTGGGGGTCCCAGTGACGTATGCCATGCTTAAAACTGTGGACTGGGACTTCCTAGATGCTAAGCTCCTCAAAAGATTGGCTGCCTGGATTAGTTATGTTGCTTCGTCTGGTGCTAGATTAACCTTGGTTAACTCCAGCCTAGATGGGATTCCTTCTTACTTCATGTCTATGTTCCTTCTTAACAAATCGTTTATTGAGAAGATGAATAAACATCGTATGCGCTTCTTTTGGAGGAGGAAAAAAGACAAACAGGCTTATCACTGGGTTAAGTGGTCCAGAGTTTGTCGTTCGAATAATAAAGGGGGATTGGGTATTAAGGATTTGCATAAACAGAATATTAGCCTCCTAGTTAAATGGTGGTGGAAGTTGGAGTCAGGTGATGGGCTGTGGCAAAAGATCGTGCGGGCTCGGTACTTTAAGCGCAATACGGTGGCTAATGTACAGATCAGATTTAATTACTCCCCCTGTTGGAAAGCTATTATGAAGGTTAAAGAGGTGTATATGGAGGGTAGGGGGATCCGCATTAATATGGGTGACCTGGCTAGGGTCTGGCACGACCCTTGGCCATCTGAGAATCCTTTGAAAGTTTGTTACCCTGCTCTATATGATATTTGTCAAGAGCAAGAATGCACCTTAGCGATTTTTGCTGCTAATAACTTTGGGATGGGATTCCGGCGTAATCTCTTTGCTGAGTTATCCGATAAGTGGGCTTGTGTGGTGGATGGGGCTAAAAAGCTGACTTTGAATGATGCACCTGATCAAGTGGTTTGGAAGTTTAATAGCAAAGGAGAATTTACGACAAAATCTGTTTACGAGTGGTTGGAAAAAGATTTTATCAGGACCTGATTATAAGTGGATCTGGAAAGCTAAGATCCCTCTGAAGATCAAAATCTTCCTTTGGCAGCTCTTCCAAAATGCTATCCCCGCCAGGGATAACCTGCGTAAAAGAAAATGGCCAGGAAACTCAATTTGTTCGTTTTGCCGTGATATTGAAACTGCTGATCACCTTTTCTTTGGGTGTGTGTTTGCCCGTTCTGTTTGGGGAGTGATCGGGGCTGCTTTGGGAGCATCCTGTACTCCTAAAACTATTTGGCAGAGCTGGGCATGGCTCTATAAATATCTCCTGGGGGCAAAAAGCATTACATGTCTATGGTTGCTGCTATTTGTTGGGGTATATGGTGCACCCGTAACAAGGCAACCTTTGATAACTGTATCATTCGCTCTCCTTTGGAGGCTGTTTTCACTGCGTGTTCCTTTTTGATGTATTGGTCAGGTCTTCTGAAAGGGATTGATAAGGGAAGAGTCCAAGCTGGAGTGCAGAAGATGGTGCGCGTGGCTGCGTCTTTGGCGGACCGTTCTACTCCCAGGGGAAGGCTCATGCTGGGGAATGGCGCGGGAGCTTGAAGCTGTTCTGGACAGTAGTCTGTGATGTCTTTGATCTCACTGGGGTTTGATGCCCGCTGAGATGTTCTGTGGCTTCTTTTGGTGGTGGTGTCCGGTACTTTAGTCCTGATACGCGTAGTTTTCGCTGTGCTGTTCGTTTCGGGGTTGGGATGGTTGGTGTCAACGGGTTTTTGCCCCGTGGCAGATGACTCGTTTTAGAGTCATTTGTTGCGGGTTTTCTGTTGGTGCCCCAACTCGCTCTTCCCTTTCGGCCTCCTTTTGCTTATTCGGTCTCGGGTAGTTCAGTGTGCTGTGGATTTGGAAAACAACTGAGACTGTAATATTTCCGTTAAGCAATTAATGGAAAGGGGTGTGAGGCCGGTTGAAAAAAAGAAAGAAACAGAAGGAATATTATTGAACCAAGGATCGGTCCGATTTGCCCTAGAAGCCCGATGAATGAACAACACACAAAATATATACGTGTGGCGGCCATAGCATTTGCCAAAACAGTGCTCTTTTGATCACGTCACGCAGCCCTAACCTAAAACAGCATTGTTGTTGGCAGCAACGCAGACAGGTCGCCTTCAAAGAAAAAAAAAGAAAAAAAACACAAGCGCAGACAGATCCCTTGTCTCCACACTCTACCTAGCTAACTACTGTAACACCATTTCCAATCTTCTAGACGCGGGTAAACCAGGCAGCAGCGGGCTCCTATTTTTAGGGCGGCCAAGTAAAACCTCACCTACCAGTGCGGCATCTTGACTCACACGGAGACAGAGCCAACCCCCGCCCCTTCCGGATTTGCCCAACGTCCCACCACTTTCCCGGCATTTTTTTACCGGCCGCCGAACCGAACCCGGAGAGGAGAGGAGACCGGGCGCCGCCCCGCCGCGGCCCCTCCCCATCCCCGCGTCCGCCAGGAACTGTTCATTCACCCGCCCCGCTACTTACCGCGTCGCGCGGCGCATCGTCATCCCCTTCCTCCCTCCCTCCCTCGCTTCCTTATAAGCCGCTCGCCCGGCCTCCTGCCCCTCCCCCTCTCGCCCCCGCCGCCATCCCTTCCTTATAGAGACAGCGTGTAGGCGCCGGGCGAGCAGGCCACCACCGCAACCCTAGCCAGCCCAACTACCGCCGCCGGCTGGAGAGGACTAGCTGCTGCTCGAGAGAGAGAGAGAGATGTCATCGGGACGGTACATGGCCTACTCGCCCTCCCCGTCCACCACGCCGCACTCCCCGCGCATCTCCGGCCTCCGCGCCTCCTCCGCCGCCGTCGCCGACCAGGAGAAGTAAGCACCCCACCCGAGCTTCCCCCACCTCCCCGTCTTGTCGTTTGTGGAGTGGACTAAGCTGGACTAGACTAGAGGGTGTGTGCTGTGTGTTGTACGCGGGCTTGGAGTGGCCGCCGTCGCTGACTTTGGGCGAGGTTCGGCTCCGATAGCGCCGGGGAGGCCAGATTCGGGCCTTGCCAGCGCCGATTCGGTGTTGTTTTGGGGTGTCACCAAGGTACTGCGGGCTTGAATCTGATTTAACCCGGTGAGGTTTAGGGCTTTTTGGGATCGGATCTGATTCCCCGCGGCGAGATCTCCCCTTTGTGGTAACCATTGCGTCTTGTCGTCTCTTCACCGGATTTTCGCTGAATCAAACGGGCCAGCCGCTCACTTCGGCCGGTATTCACTTTGCTCGCTGATCGCCTTGTGATTCTGTACCGCGTGATCCAGCGGGGATTTGCTGGTTATTTACCAAATTGCGTGAGGGGGAGAAAGCTGACTTGGCTGTGCTATACGATAAGAGTGACAGACGATGACTAATAATGGTTCTTTGTCTTTCTACCAGGTACCTTGCGGAGCTGCTCGCGGAGCGCCACAAGCTCAACCCGTTCGTCCCAGTGCTCCCCCATAGCATACGGCTGCTGAATCAAGGTGAGCTCTCAGTTAATCATGCCATTTGTGTTATGATATAATATCTGCTTGCTGGTCCAATTGCTGCTTCTTCCACACGATTCGGAATATTCTGTTGTGATGGCGAGGATATTTGACTTTCCTTGCTTGTGTGCCTCTGATTCGTTGCTTATGGTGGATACCCTTTTTCCTACACAAAGGAAGCTGTTTTCACCTGCAGCTGAGCTAGATTTGCCACAAACTCGGTCATTCTTGTTGTGTGCATTTACTTTGTACTCCCTCCGTTCCAAATTACTCGTCACAGAAATGGATGTATCTAGAACTAAAATACATCTAGATACATCCATATCCGTGACAAGTAATTCGGGACGGAGGGAGTACATAGTGTGGTGGGATATGCTTTTATTCTACCGTGTTGTTGCTTCTGCTTGTTTTATAAAATGAGTAACAATCGTTTCCATGACTGCTCTTTAGGTTGTTTTCATTTGCATCCGAGAATGATTTACCACAAATGTATCATTCTTGGTGTGTGCATTTACTTTTTAGATATTGTCGAGGGGGGTATGCTTTTATTTTACCTTGCTGCTGCTTCTTTCATGATTGCTGTTTAGCTAACCACTACACTG
>NC_041391.1:562400638-562417353 GCF_002162155.2 Triticum dicoccoides
GGAGTATTGCGTTAGCAAATGATGGAAACTCTTTAATATCTTTTGTTTCTTCACCACCCTACCTACCACTACCCCACCTCGCCACTCATCATCTGCTTTGGTTTAGACACCTAGTTTGGCAACATGGTTTTATCAAAAACGTAGTAATCTAAAACCTCAGTATTCAGTTGCCTAGGCAATGAATACTTCAGTTTCTAAAAACCACATTTTTATTTCTTCTTCAGTTTCGAAAAGAGTGGTCAAGACCTATTTCTTAAATACTAAAAAAAACATGGTATTGGAGAAACACCTCAAAGTTTTGAAAACTGTGGTTTCTGAGAAAACATAGTATGGAGTATTCTCCAAATACTTAAAAAAAAACTGAGCTGCCAAACGCAGCCTTAATCTTTATCTCCACGAATTCATGTACTCATCCGCAACTTTACATGCCTAATCTTTATGAGCATGGCGTCCCACGACTATCTCATTGTAGCTTAGTCTTAGATGAATGGCTTCACTAACTTGGCTGAGGCTTGCTGGACTACATTGACTTTGTCTCATCCAGCAACCTGATGGGGGCATGCCTTTTGAAAGTACTAAGCTGCATAGTACCTCATTTTCTGTCACGTCCCAATGTGTCATGATCATCAGTGAGCTTGCAGCCGTGCAATTCTCTATTACCAGTCCACGGGTTATTTAGAAGAGGAGGATTTATTACTTTGTCTCTAGGGAAAGTAATCCTAACTAATCTTCATTCATAGAAATAGATGCTGCCATGCACCCTTTAATCTTCATTCATAGTAATCCTAACAAAACTGTGCTAATCATGATATAAAGAGACATGTCATGCCCCCTTGAGCTTTGACCCGGATGCCCATGACACTAGACGGCATGTCTATGGGGCAATATATATCCTTCCTTGATGGGATTATTTGTGGCAGAGGATATTTTAGATTACCAGGATCACAGGGAAGCTCCAACTTAGTTGGATAAACACCAGTGTGCTAATCTTTTATAGCTGTAATTAATAATCTTACAACATTATAGCTGTAATTAGGATGCAAAATTTTAAGCATTTGATGTATACCTTTTTCGTGTTGCTCCGTTTAGCTGTAATGTTGTAACTATATTTATATTGTTGAATTCTGCTTGTTCTATGAATATTTGTTCTGCTACTATTTTTTTCTGCAAGTGCGAATTAATTAATTTATCCGCATATCTTTTCAGCATAATTTATTAGTGCTTTACAACTAACTATACAGATTTGCAGTTGACACTATTATGACTTTGTTAAATTTTCCTTGTTAAGGGATGAAAGGTTCTGTAGATTAGTTATTTACACTAACTCGTCAGGTATATATGTATATTGCTAATCACTAATTCTAACTGCTGACTTTCTACATCTTGTTCTTGAAATTGCAATTTGAAACAGAAATTTTACGTGTTTCCACACTATTGGAGAACGCCTCCCTTTTAAACCAAAGTGGCTTTGAACATGGTAGTCCACTAACATCGGGAGGATTATATTCAAATGGAGCAGCAACTGATATGAATGGATGGACATCAGCATTTCAATCAGAAGTATGGATACTGACCATTTAACATAACTTACTCTTACATGTCTAATTACCATCTCTAACTGACTGTCACACTAACAGACCTGGTTACGTTCTTGGTACCACTTGGTCCTTATGCTAATTTATTATTCCTGAAATCTTAAATCTGGGGTTTCAAGCTGCTTTTTGCACTGCTAAAGCTAATGCTCTTGATACTGCTTGATCCTTATGCCAACTTTGCTAACTTTATTATCCCTTCCAGGCAGAGGGTTCAAAAGATGCCATTAAACTCCTCTCTGTATCGCAACTGTTGGATTTTGGAACTTCGGATAACATGCTAACACTAACTCACTAATGCGGCACCATATGTCAGAAGTCTAACCAGCATGCTACTTAATTGACATGCTAACGTCAGTATGCTAGTTGGCCACAGTGATGCTACTTATTACTACACATTTTTGTTGCTACCTTAAGATGAGTTGGGATGATTATTACACAATATTTGAGAGTATCTGAACTGGAAGATAGTGTTGACTTTGTAGATCTTTATGATATTGATAGCAAAACGAACCGTGGTAACTGTTATTTGTAATCCTGTAACTATTCTGATTGCTCATAAGTCATGTGTGTTTGACTAGTTCTTTACATTTGCCTTGAATTTTGTAACTTTTCAAGTGCTTACAGCAAAAGCTACTCCTGTCGCTCCATATCCATTGTTCTAAATAATCGAGCTGTAACCATTGCAGAGTTCATCAGCTTATAGTTGGCTTGGAGGTTCTCAAGGCAGCTCATCTGGACTAATTGTCAAGAAAACAATGAGGGTTGATATTCCAGTAGACAAATATCCAACAGTAAGTGTGCTATTACTATGTTATTACACTTTGAATTGTTGTGGGAGTTGTGTTATGATGCTTTTTGTTTATTTTTCTAGTACAACTTCGTTGGTCGCATCCTTGGTCCCAGAGGAAATTCCTTGAAGCGAGTGGAGGCAACTACTGACTGCCGTGTGCTTATAAGAGGCCGGGGTAGCATTAAAGATCCAGCTCGGGTAAAACTCTTGATACCATGCTTTCTTAATCTCCCCAGTTAGATATATTGGCAAATCTGGAGCATATTTATTGGCTTGTTTCAAGCAAATTTGTACCATAAGCATGTTTAGGAAAAGGTATATCATTTTCACCTTTCCTATTACCCCATGTTATAAATAGAACCTGGGGTTTAGTTTTTGTGGCAACCCCACTCCTATCACTTGTTATCTATACTGGCTGTTTTTCAGCTTTCTCCCCAGTGGTTTCTTATTGTTAATTTTTATTTTATGTTATTTCTGAGCTTACATATTTCTGTAAGAGTGAATTATAACCAAAGAATTGCTTGGTTCTGGCGGAAAAAGCTTGTACTACTTGTTTTCGGCCTGTTTCCAGTGGTAACCATATGTCATTCAAGTGTTATTTTTCCCCCTTTCTGCATGCTTGTGTTTGTTTTGTACTTCAGTCGACTTCACCTTGTAGTTTGTGGTGATGCTTTGTAGGAGGAAATGATGCGTGGAAAGCCAGGATATGAACATCTGAATGAACCCCTACATATATTGGTTGAGGCAGAGCTGCCTGTTGAAATTATTGATGCTCGTCTGATGCAAGCCCGCGAGATCCTTGAGGATCTGTTAAGGCCAATGGTATGTATTTATATTGATATCTCCTCTATTTGTCTTCTGATTCTGCAGAATCAGTGCCTCAAAATTCTTGTATTCTATTATCTATAAGCAGGACGAGTCTCAGGACTTCTTCAAGAAGCAGCAGCTCCGGGAGCTTGCAATGCTCAACGGCACCCTCCGTGAGGAAGGGATGCAAAGATCTGGTTCCGCATCCCCTTTCCACAACAGCCTTGGAATGAAGAGGGCCAAGACAAGGGGGTAAAAGGCCACGAGTACCATGGGAGAAGCAATCATCTGTCCTGAGACGGAAACTGAGTATGCCTATGGGTTTGCCTTCGTGGCTAATGGCGCAAAAAAGGTCTGGTCTCGCACCGCTAGCGTCGGAGCAGCCCGTACTTGATAATACATATGCCTGGAGTCGTGTTCGCTGCTACTGGAGAGGTTTGGTTATGGCAAGACTGGGTGTCGACTGTTGAGCTATATATCGGGTTGTGCAAGAAGTGGTTTGTGTATTGCTATGAGCTATGACTGGGGTTTTGATTTAAGGTTCTTGTGCTTGTATTTGAACTTTTGAAGAATGTTATCTGATTATGTTATTTGGGATTGAAATGATGTTGTAATTTGTTACAGTTATTGTATTGCTTAATAATAGATCGATATTGTAATATATAGGTGCTGGTATTTGCATTATTCCGTGCAACGTCCTTTGTGACATTGTCAATGTTTGGACGTGAAACTATAGATGTTTTATGTTGATGAGACGATGAACCCGAAGCTTTGGTTACTCTCGTGCAACACCGTGTCCAACGACCAGTTCATTGAGGTGCTCGTCAGTCTGTGCTATCTGGTATGCGAGGCGCCGGGCAATCCACGAAGGCGAGAGTAGGCGAGTTCCAAATCCCCTTGTCGATGCATCTATTTACAAACCGTTACTTGGAGGAGATTAAAGACCAGTAGAAGGAGAATGTACAAAGGAGGGCTGTTGCAGTTCCTCAAGGGCCACAGTGTTTCCCTCCACCTACTGGAACCATAAAATGATGCAGTTTTACCAATTCATGGTGATGAGATGACGAATCTGAAGCTTTGCTTATTCTCCTTATGCAACATCATGTCCAGACCAAGTCATTGAGGTGCGCGCCACTATCTACGTGCTAGTATTTGGTATGCGACGCGACAGGCAATCCACAAAAGCGAGTTCCAAATCCCTGTGCCAACGCATCTGTTTATAAACCGTCACTTGGAGGAGATCAAAGATGAGCAGAAGGAAAATGTACAGAGGGCCACACTGGATCCCTCCCCGAATGGAACCAAGAAAATGAATACTGATGCAACAATGTCACCTACAATATCCAGAGGAGCTGTCGGCGTGATTTGTAGTGATGATCATGGTGTTTTTGAAGGGGCCTCGGCAGTTGTTATTGAGGGGATCACTGACCCAAAAATCTTGGAAGTATTGGCGTCCCTTATTTATTTATTTATTTATTTTGGCTTGTGACTTTAGTGATGAACACTCCTGATGTTGGCCGTCAGGTATGGTTCTCGAGTCCACCACCACATGAAATAAAGGGTGCCTTTTATCTAAAAAGAAAAAAAAGCAATTACAACTAAAAGCTTACAGCGTTCTCGGCTCACAGCACACAACTCAAAGCAACTTTTTCGTCAAACCTTAGCCTAGCGTTTTCTGCCTAGTCATAGTGGAGAGTAACTCACAGCACACAACTCAAAGCAACTTTTTCGCCAAACCTTAGCCTAGCGTTTTCTGCCTAGTCATATGTTACTAGTCTATATTATTACCTTCATAGTGGGTAGTGTCATAGGTGTGGTAACATAGTTGCCTTCATTTATTATTTTATAGATTCATTATGCACTGGAAAGCGCTATGTGATGATAACATATTATGTTACTCTATTTGCATCTCTTCTCATTAACTACTTGCCATATCACCATTTTTGCTTATGTGGCATCTATGTTACTTACTCCCACTATGACCAGCCTAAGACGAGTCATAGTGGAGAGTAACTTAGACTAGTAACATACATGTGTTACTAGTCTATGTTACTACCTTCATAGTGGATAGTGTCATAGGTGTGGTAATATAGTTGTCTTCATTTATTACTTTGTAGACTCATTATGCATTGGAAAGCGCTATGTGATGGTAACATATTATGTTACTCCCTCCGTCTCAGTTTACAAGTCCTACGCATATAGTGTTGGAAATATGCCCTAGAGGCAATAATAAAATGGTTATTATTACATTTCCTTGTTCATGATAATTGTCTATTGTTCATGCTATAATTGTGTTATCCGGAAATCATAATACATGTGTCAATACATAGACCACAACATGTCCCTAGTGAGCCTCTAGTTGACTAGCTCGTTGATCAACAGATAGTCATGGTTTCCTGACTATGGACATTGGATGTCATTGATAACGGGATCACATCATTAGGAGAATGATGTGATGGACAAGACCCAATCCTAAGCATAGCACAAGATCGTGTAGTTTGTTTGCTAGAGCTTTTCCAATGTCAAGTATCATTTCCTTAGACCATGAGATCGTGTAACTCCCGGATGCCGTAGGAGTGCTTTGGGTGTACCAAACGTCACAACATAACTGGGTGACTATAAAGGTATACTACAGGTATCCCCGAAAGTATCTGTTGGGTTGACACGGATCGAGACTGGGATTTGTCACTCCGTATGACGGAGAGGTATCTCTGGGCCCACTCGGTAATGCATCATCATAATGAGCTCAATGTGACCAAGTGTTTGGTCACGGGATCATGCATTACGGTACGAGTAAAGTGACTTGCCGGTAACGAGATTGAACGAGGTATTGGGATACCGACGATCGAATATCGGGCAAATAACGTACCGATTGACAAAGGGAATTGTATACGGGATTACCTGAATCCTCGACATCGTGGTTCATTCGATGAGATCATCGTGGAACATGTGGAAGCCAACATGGGTATCCAAATCCCGCTGTTGGTTATTGGCCGGAGAGCTGTCTCGGTCATGTCTGCATGATTCCCGAACCCGTAGGGTCTACACACTTAAGGTTCGATGACGCTAGGGTTGTAGAGATATTAGTATGCGGTAACCCGAAAGTTGTTCGGAGTCCCGGATGAGAACCCGGACATCACAAGGAGTTTCGGAATGGTCCGGAGGTGAAGATTTGTATATAGGAAGTCCAGTTTCGGCCACCGGGAAAGTTTCAGGGGTCACCGGTATTGTACCGGGACCACCGGAAGGGTCCCGGGGGTCCACCGGGTGGGGCCACCGGGTGGATCAAGAAGGAGGAGACGTCTTCCCCAATCATACGTGTGTGTTGAACGCGGAGGTGCCGTCCGTTCGACACTAGGATCTTCGGTGATTTGGATCACGACGAGTACGACTCCCTCAGCGACCTACAAGGGTATGTAGATGCACTCCTCTCTCTCGTTGCTAGATGACTCCGTTGCATTTGTCAATGATGAGGTACCAGAACTTTTAACAGGACTTGCCAGCGAAACTGGAGCAACAGGAGCACCTGCAGCACAGCAGACAGTTGGAATAGCAGCAAGTAGCGAAACACAGACTAAGCAAAAGGAAGGCACCATTTCTGGTGGAAGTGCAATCATGAAATATCATGCAAATAGAATAGCCATAGAATGTGAAGCAACCAACACTAATAGAAAAAGGGTCTATTGTCCCGGTTCATAAGGGTCTTTAGTCCCGGTTCTGGAACCGGGACTAAAGGGTCGTTACTAAAGCCTCCCCCTTTAGCCCCGGTTTTTACACGAACCGGGACTAAAGGCCGTCCACGTGGCCGCTGCTGGGAGGTCCACCTTTAGTCCCGGTTGGTAACACCAACCGGTACTAAAGAAAATTTTATGAATTTTTTTTGGATTTTTTTTTAATTTCAAATTTCTGAATTATTTTAATCTCTAATCACCCCTCATCACTGCTCAATTAAACCTCTAATCTCTAATCACCCCTCATCATTCCAAATCATCTAACTTCCCGGACGATCACCCATCCTCTCACTACTCCAGCCTGAGCACGCTTAACTTCCGGGTTCTATTCTCCCTCGTTTCCAAGTCTGCACTTGTTGTTTTCCTGACAATAGTAAGATGTCAATCCTATTAACCCTCAGGAATTTAGCTTGAACATGAAGTCACACATTTCACTGTTTGAGTTTGAAACTATTGTTCTAAAAACAATAATTATTTAGTAACACTAATATTTCTTGAATAAGTAGTTTGACCACGGTTTGACCATAATTTGACCAGATTTGACCAAAATTTTAAAAAACTAAAATAATTATTTAGTAACACTAATATTTCTTGAATAAGTAGTTTGACCATTGTTTGACCATAGTTTGACCACAGTTTGACCAGATTTGACCAAAATTGAAAAAAACTAAAATAATTATTTAGTAACACTAATATTCTTGAATAATTATTTAGTAACACTAATACTTCTTGAATAAGTAGTTTGACCAGATTTAACAAAAATTCAAAAAAAACTAAAATTTGAGCATAACTTTTTTCCTTTTAGAATTTGAGGATTCTAAAAAATTGCAAACAGGCCATAGGCTGTTAAAATCGGATGCGGATTTTCGTGCTGAATTTTTTCATATATTATATGTTTTTTTCGACATCGTATGCAAAAGTTATAGCCGTTTTACATTTTCCCTACACTTTTTGCAAAACATGTCCAAATTTATGTTTTTAAATTTTCCTAACTAGTAGATGTAGTAATATAACTACATCTCGAAGAATTTTTTTTTGAATTTTTTATCATTTTCTTTTATATTTTTGAAAACTAAAATGGTGAT
Source organism: Triticum dicoccoides (assembly GCF_002162155.2). NCBI lineage: Eukaryota > Viridiplantae > Streptophyta > Magnoliopsida > Poales > Poaceae > Triticum > Triticum dicoccoides. The sequence goes on from NC_041391.1 coordinate 562,408,647, forward strand.
ACACCGGGGGGGGTAGGGTTTGAAAATGGGACCATTAGTACCGGTTCGTGGCACAAACCGGTACTAAAGGTCTCAATCCCATTCGTACCGGTTCGTGCCACGAACCGGTACTAGAGGTTGGTCCTTTAGTACCGGTTCGTGCCACGAACCAGTACTAATGGGCATCGCATCCTTTAGTACCGGTTCGTGGCACCAATCGAAACTAAAGATCGCATTTGAACCGGGAGTAATGGCTGTACGGTGCCCTCGCCGCTCGAACCGGGACTAATGCTCACATTAGTCCTGGTTCGTAATGCAACCGGGATTAATGCTCTTTTCTGGCCGAACGAAAGCCCTGTTTTCTACTAGTGCAATAGAAGAATGACAGAACTGAAAAATTATGGGAAAGATGTTTCCATTGAAGATGTTCAGAGATAAATAAGGGAAAACAATGTGCACTACAACCAGACACTAAGGGGTGGAACAGAATGTAGCAGCACAAGGTATTGTAGGCCAACAGGCTGTGATGTGCTCGCATTTGGACGTTTGCCTACATTATTTAGAGAAAACTTCTACAAATAGGGGCAAACAATGCCCTTAAGACCGAAAAGGGAGACTTCCAATAAAATGTAGCATGGCCGAGGTATTTACTGATTCATAGACCACATCACAGGAATGCTTAAAGCATAAATCAAGTGAAACAAAACAAATCGGCAAATATTAAAGCCACAGCAGTAAAAAGTAGAGAGAAACATAAGCGGAGAGTAAAGCAAAACGGTGGCAAATGACATAGGTAGAGAGCAAAACAAGAGTGAGAGGTTACCTTCCTTCATAATTTGTTGGAGCAGGGAAGTCGCTTTACCTGAACCAGCTCGTAAGCTTTCATCTGAAGATAACACGAGTTCATCAGTCGCCACACATACGACATACACATGAAATACCAAAAGGTGGTTACTTTTGTAAAACAACAGGGCAGCAGAGTAGAAACAAACCCATGATAGTCGCAAACCATTCCTTTGCATCCTCAATGAATTCTACGCATTACAAAGAAAGAAAAAAGATTCATGGTTATTCAGTGATAGGTATGTACAGAGTACACAAGTCTGCAAAGGAGATATTCGTTAGTTATACCGAAACTTGAGTTGGCTAGAGATCTTGTGTAACGCTGACTGCAAAGAAGCAAGAAACGTCAATGAGATGACCGGACCAGAGAAGATGCTATTAGCCCAGCAAATAAGATTGTGGATGCTGTTTTACCTCCCCCTGAAAAGGATGGCCCTGGCAACAGCGGCTGGTCGTAGTTGGGGACGCTGTTCCTTCACGCGCCGCCTCCTGCACAATCTAGCAAATATCACCGATTGTAGTGTGCACATTGAGCAGCAAATAACTAGCATAGGCTTGAGATCAGATGAATTACCCAGAGCCAACGTCAATGGGAAGCACTTGGTGCGGCTTGGTGTAGCAAGTCGGCAATGTGAGCGGCCTGTTGAGCTCTGGGGTCCTCGAAGCTAACCTGGAGAGGATGTACACAGCCTCCCTCCTCACTCCATCCCAGTCCATGCACGCCCTAACCAGCATATAGGGTGATTCACATTTTTGAAATAAGAAAACTCATATGGAGAACCCTCCATGCATGAATTCAACGGTATGAGCAATGCGTGCAAGTTAGAGGTTGTAGGGAGAGATACCTGAGCTGCTCCGACGAGAGCAGGGCTTGGGCCATGACACGAGGAAATGTGTGGTTCGCTTTCGTTTTGCTGGCATCAACGACGTGCTGCATCCAATGGTGGGCCCGGAGCATGTCCATGGCGGACTCATCCCCGGCGGCGATGCTGGCCAAGTACTGGTGCATCAAGAGGAAGTTGCGGAAGGCGTGGGCGTGGAGGCTCCTGGGGCCGGCAGGCAGGAAGCCATCAAGGTAGTCGATGGCGTCCTCCCACAGGCCCTTCCTCACGAGCCCCTGCAGACGCTCCAAGCAGAAGGGCTCGCTCGCCTGCAGCATCAGCCTGCAATAGTAAACCTAGATCAATTCCGCAAACAAGTAGACAGCCCTGGACTGGTTCCTGTGCTGAATTGGGGAAGGGGACGTACCCGTTGAAGGCGACATCGTAGCGCTGGCGCGAGAGGAAGGCGAGGAGTCGCCGGTGGCGAAACCGCGACAAGCAGGGGTTCTCCGCTTCGCCGGGGAGCTCGGCCGTCGTCGTCACACCGGGGCAGGGTTCGGAATCGGGGTCGAGGTCTAGGTCTAGGGATTTGGGGGCTTGGGAGCACATCCTTCCTCAACGCGGGCGGATTCGACCTGTTGGGGAAGAGGGGATTGCGGTCGTATAGGGATTGCAACTGCAGACTCGGTTTGTTTTTGGAAGATGACGAGATGAGGGGATTCGAGGGACATCCTCTTTTCCTTCGCGTATCGGCCACGACATCGCATGGTCAAGATCGATCTCCTACTGCCGATGGAGCCGGATCCCCTAACGTACGGCCCCCTGCCGTTGGGCCGCTGACGGGTGGGTCTGGGCCCACACGTCAGTGTGTGGGCCGTACGTCAGACAAGCCGCGTCCACTGCCGATACAGTTAGAGCATCATCGTTGTACCAACTGCTAACCAAACTGATGAACAAGCAGCCATTTGGGAAGAACTAGGTCTTGGCAACATCATGGGGTATGTTATCATTCGCATTTCAATATCACTTCGACATGATCTCCTTCTCGGATGGGGTTGAATGGCATACTTACATATGCCTCCTATCACACCAACCCCAGGTGACGGCGTTCCTGACACTAGTGCAGAACCGGGCAATAGCACCGGTTCGTAAGGCCCTTTAGTGCCGGTTTCATAACCGGCACTAAAGTGTGGGCACTAAAGGTCCCCTCCTTTAGTACCGGTTCAGCACGAACCGGTGCTAAAGGGAAATCACGTGGCACGAGCCAGCTCCAGGGGCCTGGAGCCCTTTAATACCGGTTGGTAAGACCAACCGTTACTATAAGATTTGGGGGGTTTTTAGTTTTATGATTTCTTTTTCATTTAATTTTGTGTTTTTATTTTAATTTTTTTTCGTTTGCTGGTATTTTACGATACTACACATTGTACACGTTATGCATATATATATAGAATTTCTAGTAGAACCAATCATGCATATATATATCATCAATGTCTCACAAACCATCATATTAATTAATTCACACATACACACATGTATAGCTATATATAATTTCTCCTACATATGCATGTTGCCTTCGGAGCCAGTGGCATTAGCCTAATTGGTGCCTTCGGAGCACGATGATAATTGGAAGTGGTTTTCATGGGGGCGGTAGCGGGTAATAGTATTCTCCCTTCGGATTTATGACCTAGTCGAGCAAAAATCCCGCTATTTCCTCTTGAAGTGCCTCTACGCGCTCCGTTTCTAGGAGCTTCTCCCACACCTCTCCGAACTGTTAAGAAGGAGATCAATATGCATGTGTATTAGTTGTGTGACTAGATATCGATAATGGTGTAAAAATTGTGAATAGTGTTTTGACAAGCGTACCCATTCCTGTCTTTGAGATCTGCTCCTTTCGGACGCCATCATGTGAATGTTCTCGCAAACGCAGAATGCACACAGATCAGTCCCCTGCACCTGCTTCAGGGCCTTTACGAGAATGGAATTTGATCAGATAATAATTAATCAAGCATGATAATTAAAGAGATGGCAGCTAGCTAGCTAGCTAGTACTACTTAATTACTTACCTTGGGTCTTCCCCATTTAAGCTTTTCTTTCCATTCGCCTTCCGTGACGCTGATGAACCTTGCTCAAGCCCTGCCCGCCGACAAAGAAAATGAATAAAGGGGTTATTAAATAGTTCATATTATGAAATGACGAACTAAATAGGCCGAGATATATAGTTAATAATGATTGAAATTACCTGTTGACTATCCCAAACAAGATGTTATAGTCAATTTTTTCTTTGAGTAGTGAGTTCAGTATTTCAACTGTTCCGGCGTCAACTTTAATGATACACAAGACCCAGTGATATCTGCATGCACACACGTTTGCATGTCTTAATTAAGCGGGCATATGTAAGCAAAAACATGTAGCTAGCTAGTAGGCAAAAACAGAGAATTTGTAGTACAAGACAGTGTGACTCACTGGAAGTTGTAAGGAAGTAGTATATCTTCATTGTATTTGAGGCGCTTCAAGAACTCTAACATGCTGTCCTCTACGGCCTTTTGATGACGTGCATCTATTTTCTATGTGTATTCATTAACGGTGTTTGGGTCAATGAACCCAATGCCATAGCGTCCACCTTTTCTCATTTCATACATCTTCATCCTGCATATAATACCACAGAAAAAAATATAGTAAGGATAATTACAGGTAATGATTGATCAAAAGGATCACTACAGCTAGCTTGAGACTTAAATTACAGAAAGAAATCACTTACAGACAATAGCAACTGACGATAGATTTATCGAGTGCGTCTTGATTGTATAACTGAAACAGTTCAGAATACTCAACGGACACAGCTTTCTCATGGTAGTAATGCTCCTCCTTGACATTCACCATGAGGGACAATCGATCGGAAATCTTGGTAATGTTCATGTACCATTGATGCAATTCATACATTCTCGTTGGGAGGTTCTTGACCTTGTCTGGCTCGACCAAAGGTTGGCCCAGGACATATTTCCGTTTTATTTCATCCTCTCTAAGCACAGGCATGGGCTCGATCTCGAGGAGTTGTCCAATAGTGATTTTGAGAACTTCAGCCTGCATTATATGCTCCTCCGTTATTACCACATTGCCCACCTCAGGAACGTAAACTGTTTGCCCACAATAATATTGGGCGCGCGTACTGTCACGTGTTGTTGGCACAACAAGCGAGGGGATCGATTGCGCCGCCTGTTCTCCCAGCTGGGGAATGGTTTTCCCGCATTTTTTGACAGCTACTTCTTCTTTGCTCGATCCCGAGCTCGCCTCCTTACGTAGACGTGCTCGATTTAACTTCCTGATGTGGCGCTCATAGTCTGTGTCAACAGGCTTGGGAGCTGGTGGTTGAGCCATATGAATGAAGTGGTCAATCATTTCCTCAGGCACTTTCTCCCTTGGCGGCGGTGGCGGTTTCGGTGCAAAATGGGCTTCCACCTCGGACTTCGATATGGCTGCGATTTCCTCCTCGGACCTGTCATAAGCCCTCTGCGGAAGAGGCGTGAGGCTTGGACCATATTTATATCGCTTGCCTCCGCCTGTACTTCCTGTACTACCTCGACTCGTACCGCTATGCACCATAGCTGCGGGGTGTCTCTTCTGTGATTGCTGAGGCGGCGGAGACGGCTGACGGGGCTGAGTTGGACGAGGAGGAGTGGCCGCCTGAAGCTGTGCCGGACTTGGAGGAGGAGTGGCCTGAGGTTGTGCCGGACTTGGAGGAGGAGTGGATGTCTGACGCTATGGCGGACTTGGAGGAGGAGGAGTGGCCTGACACTTTGCCGGACTTGGAGGAGGAGTGGCCTGACACTTTGCCGGACTTGGTGGACTTGCAGGAGCGGGAGACTGCTGACTCGGTGACGGACTTCGACGAGGAGTCGGCTGACGCGGTGTCGGTGGCCTTCGAAAGATGATGCAATCCTTTTTCCATAGGATGATACGATGTTTGGCGTCTCCGAGAAAGCGCTCGTCGTCACCTCCAGGATAGTCAAGCTCTAGCTCCGAATATGGGTCCACCACCTCATCAACCAAGACACGAGAATAGCCCGCTGGAATCGGGTTGCAATGGAAGGTTGCCTCGGGGGGATTTGTAAAAGCAACGGTGTCCGCCACCTTCATGGATATGTTCTTCATTTTGACGTGTAGCTCGCAGCTAGTGTTCTCCGTGATGTCATCCACGGGGTATCTACCCAGCATTGCATCATCCGGGGCGGAACCCACGCTGCTTCTCGGCATGGATGGGGCGGTGCTATCCAATGCTGGATCATTCGCTAGCTGTTGCAGCTGCTGAGACCCCCTTTGCTGGGTAAGTGAGTCGATCTGCTCCTGCTGCCGCTGGAATTTGACTACCAATTCCGCTTGACTTGCTTCTAGGCCTTGAAGGCGTTCATAGTCCCGCTTCCTCTGCTCCTCCTCCATCTTCCTCTTCTTCTCCTCCGCAATCTTCTTTCTCGCACGGGTTCTGTAGTCGGTGTTCCAGTCTGAAAACCCCTCATACCACGGAATAGCGCCCTTGCCTCGTGTTCTTCCCGGGTGTTCAGGATTTCCCAGGGCACGCGTAAGCTCGTCGTTCTCTCTGTTGGGCTGGAACACCCCCGATCGTGCCTCTTCTATTGCAACAAGTATCGCATCGTCGGCTCCCTTCAGACTTGCCCTCGTCGAAACATTGCCTGTCTTCGGGTCCAACTCCCCCCCCATGCGCATAGAACCAAGTCCTGACCCTGGGGGGCCAGCTCTTAGTAACCGGAGTGGCACCTGCATCCTCCATCTCTTTCTCAGACTTATCCCACTTAGGCATTGCCACCGCATAGCCATCTGGCCCCAGCTTATGGAACTTATCCTTTTTTCGGCATTCTTCTTGTTTATTCTCGACCGTTCCTTAGCTAATTCCGAATCCTTGAATTTCACGAAATCGTCCCAATGAGCACGTTGGTTCTCTAGTGTTCCCTCGAATACTGGAGTCTTCCTTCCTCCCTTGACGTACTTGTCCCATTCACGATTCTTGTGGTTCTTGAATGCAACCGCCATCTTCCTAAGAGCAGCGTCCTTGACTTTCTGCACATCTGCTTCTGTGAAATGATCTGGTAGGGTGAAATGTTTCATGAGAGTATCCCAAAGCAGATCTTTTTGATTCTTGTCAACAAAAGTAACATCTGGACATGGAGCAGCGTCCTCTTTGCCTTTTTGTCTTTTGTCTTTTGCTGGCTCTCTCCATTCTTGAAGGGAGATCAGGAGTTGGTCCTTCACAAGAACTCCGCACTGACGAACGAACTTGTCTGCAATCTTCTTAGGCGCTAATGGTTCGCCATTAGGTCTGACTGCCTCGATATTGTACTTTATGCCCTCCTTCAACTTTTTGTTCGGGCCTCGTTTCGTCCTTTTGCCTGAAGATTTGCTCGATCCGGATGGCTGAAAGAACAAAGATCGATTCGTTAATATATCTTCAAGTCATTTAAAACATGTGATGATCACCAGATACCTGCTTATATAAATATATATACCTCGCCGGTCTTTGTTGTTTCAGGATCAACATGTTCTTCGTCATCGTCATAATCGTAGTTCATGACTTCATCAATTCGGTCGTCGCGATCGAATATCATATCACCCTCTCCGGTGTTGTTTAGAAATTCGGAGCCGTCATAATCTTCTTCATTCTGATCATCATCTGGCCCGCGTATCATATCGAACATGGTCTGTTCTCCCTCTCTGTCGGTATTGTCTGCCATAGCTTTTATTTAACTAATTCAAAAGAAATATAAAACAATTTAGTATTCAAATTACATCGTCTCGAATAATAGATATAATCTCGAATACTTCGTCTAGAATAATAGATATAATCTCGAATACATCGTCTCGAATAATATATAATATTGAATAGTACATCACTGGCTAGCTAATTAAAGATCGAATACTACAGAAGAATCTAGGACACTTGCGGTTCCTGCGGCGCGGGCGGTGGACACCCAAAGAGAAGGAACCCTCACAGGATCATAGCTGAAGTGAGATCCCCGAAGATACTGCCAGGTATTGAAGAACCTGCCGCCCTCTAACGCAACCATGTAGCGATGGACGTGCTCGTCCTCCTCCCTGACACGGCGACGTACCACCTCCGGCGGGGCCGGGTCCCTCCGCACCGAAACTGGCCCACGCGAACGCCACCAAACGAGATCAGGGTCGACGACGGGACCCTGGGCCGGGTTCCTCATCAAGCGGCGCGCCCCTCCAGGCAGCACCTCCCAGTGCCAGCCCGGCGGAACCCAGTCCCGCACATGGGTCGGCTGGACGTCGTCGCGGACGGGTCGACAGCGAGGATGCGGGTCGGGCATCGTCGAGAACAAATACTAGCTATATGCCCGCAAAAAGTAATATTTTTTTAATGATTGAATTTTGATAACTAAAATTTCTAACATTTCTACTATTTCAAAAATCTATATACTATTTCATACTAATTAAGCATCTAACACTAAGAACAGAAAACACAACTTCTATACATCCATTAAAAAACTGAGAAACAACATTATATAAAAAATTTCCATACTAATTAAACACTAATTATATACTAATAATAATAATCTAAATTATATACTAATTAAACATAAAAAAATTCCATACTAATTAAACACTTATTAAACACTAATTTCCATATAAATTTTTTTGATAACTAAAACAATAATAATCTAAATAATCTAAACTAAGTAAACATACAAAAAACGTATATACTAATATATACATGCATTAATTCATACATATGTGTGTGTGTGTGTTCCATATAAAAAAATTTGATAACTAAAACAACAATAATCTAAATTATATATTAATTCATGCTTGTGTGTGTGTGTTTTGATAACTAAAACAATAATAATCTAAATAATCTAAATTATATACTAATTCATGCGCTTGTGTGTGTGTGTGTGCTCGGGGCCGGGAGGGGCGGCGCCCATGGTGGCCGCCGGGGGCGAGGGAGAGAGGTTAGAGGGGGAGAGCTCACAACGGGGCGACGGCGACGGCGAGGCGACGGCGGCGACGGGGACGGGGGGCGGCGATGGAGA
>NC_041391.1:562417966-562459267 GCF_002162155.2 Triticum dicoccoides
AGGGCGGGCCCGGGGCGGCGACGGAGACGACGGCGGCGGTGACGAGGGGCGGGGACGGCCGGGGTCGGCGACGAGGGGCGGGGGCGGCGACGTCGACGAGGACGGTGTCGATCGGGGCAGGGCGGCGCGACGGAGAGGGAGAGGGAACAGAGGGAAACTGAAATTTTTTAAGTGTTGTATATATAGGATGGACCTTTAGTACCGGTTGGAGCCACCAACCGGTACTAAAGGTCTGTTTTGGCCAGGCCAAGCGGCGGGAAGCGACCCCCTTTAGTACCGGGTGGTGGCACAAACCGGTACTAAAGGCCCCCCCTTTAGTACCGGTTTGTGCCACGACCCGGTACTAAAGGGGGTGCGCTGGCGCAGGTGCGGTGCGGCAAGTTTAGTCCCACCTCGCTAGCCGAGGGGCGACCGCACTGGTTTATAAACCCCCGTGCGGTCGCTCTCTCGAGCTCCTCTCCAAAGCAGGCTTACTGGGCCTACGTGTTCTTTGCAGCCCTGTGAGCCCACTTGGCCTTTGCGGGCCTGCATCCTGGCACAACGACAGGTTGGGTTTCTAGTCGTATGCAGGCCGCTCTGGCCTAGTAGACGGGCTTTTTTTATTTTATTTTTTGCTTTATTTATTTTTGTGTTGTTTTTTTGTGTATTTAGAGTTTCTTTGTGAACATTTTTGTTTTAGGTACAAAAAATTACAAACTTTCTGTTAGGGCTTTTTTTTATTATTTTTTTACTTTATTTATTTTTGTGTTGTTTTATTTTGTGTATTTAGAGTTTCTTTGTGAACATTTTTGTTTTAGGTACAAAAAATTACAAACTTTCTGTTAGTGCCCGTAGTTTTCAAATTTGAATAGTTTAAATTTTGAATTATTTGAAATTAGTGTGAATCACTAGTTTGTGAATAACTTAACTTTAAAAATCAGTAAAGGCATGAAAGAATTTGTTTGCACATAAAATTTCTTCGCGTTTCAAATGCCAAAACACATAACTACCCTAACTATTACAGAGATTCCCCTCTCGGTGCGAAACACAGAAGAAAGTGATGATAGCTAGTGAAGCCGATCACATCCCAGATCTTTGGGTGTGAAACTTTTTCTTCACGTGTGTCCCTTTGCGCCATAACCATGGAAAATCTTCATCATTTAACGGGATGCTCGGGTCAATATTCACTGTGAATGGAGCAATTTCATCAAACTTTTCATAATCTCCTGACTTGTCTGTCTTGTCATCCACTCCCACGATGTTTCTCTTTCCAGAAAGAACTATGTGCCGCTTTGGCTCATCGTACGATGCATTCGCTTCCTTATCTTTTCTTTTTCTTGGCTTGGTAGACATGTCCTTCACATAGAAAACCTGTGCCACATCATTGGCTAGGACGAATGGTTCGTCTACATACGCAAGATTGTTGAGATCCACTGTTGTCATTCCGTACTGCGGGTCTTCCGTTACCCCGCCTCGTGTCATATTGACCCATTTGCACCGAAACAAAGGGACCTTTAAACCACGTCGATAGTCAAGTTCCCATATGTCCTGTATATAACCATAATATGTTTCCTTTCCCGTCTTGGTTTCTGCATCAAAGCGGACACCACTGTTTTGGTTGGTGCTCTTCTTATCTTGGGCGATCGTGTAAAATGTATTACCATTTATCTCGTACCCTTTGAAAGCCATTATATTCGAAGATGGTAACTAGGACAGCAAGTACAGGTCATCTTCAATAGAGGTGTCATGCATGGTACGTGTCTGCAACCAGCTGGCGAAACTCCTGGTTTGTTCACGTGTAATCCAGTCATCAGACCGCTCCGAGTGTTTGGAGCGTAGCAAATTCTTGTGTTCATCCATATACGGAGCCACCAAGGCGAAATTCTGTAGAACTGTGTAGTGTGCTTCAGTAAGAGAATGTTCGTCCATACATATTATTTGTTCCCCTCCTAGCGTGTCTTTTCCATCCAGTCTGCCCTTATGCCGCGATTCAGGAACACCAATTGGCTTAAGGTCAGGAATAAAGTCAATACAAAACTCAATGACCTCCTCATTTTGATGGCCCTTGGAGATGCTTCCTTCTGGCCTAGCACGGTTATGAACATATTTTTTTAAGACTCCCATGAACCTCTCAAAGGGGAACATATTATGTAGAAATACAGGACCCAAAATGTTAATCTCTTCGCACAGGTGAACTAGGATGTGTGTCATGATGTTGAAAAAGGATGGTGGGAACACCAACTCGAAACTGACAAGACATTGCACCAAATCATTCTGTAACCTTGGTATGATTTCTGGATCGATTACCTTCTGAGAGATTGCATTGAGAAATGCACATAGCTTCACAATGGCTAATCGAACATTTTCCGGTAGAAGCCCCCTCAATGCAACCGGAAGCAGTTGCATCATAATCACATGGCAGTCATGAGACTTTAGGTTCTGGAACTTTTTCTCTGCCATGTTTATTATTCCCTTTATATTCGACAAGAAGCCAGACGGTACCTTAATACTGAGCAGGCATTCAAAGAAGATTTCCTTCTCTTCTTTGGTAAGAGCGTAGCTTGCATGACCCTGATGTATGCCGTCTTCTCCGTGCATACGTTGCTGGTCCTCCCGTGCCTCAGGTGTATCTTTTGTCTTCCCATACACGCCCAAGAAGCCAAGCAGGGTCACGCAAAGATTCTTCGTCACATGCATCACGTCGATTGCGGAGCGGACCTCTAGGTCTTTCCAATATGGCAGGTCCCAAAATATAGATTTCTTCTTCCACATGGGTGCGCGTCCGTCAGCGTCCTTTGGAACAGGTTGTCCGCCAGGACCCTTTCCAAATATCACCTTCAAATCCTTGACCATATCATGTACATCAGCACCAGTACGGTGGCGAGGCTTCGTCCGGTGATCCGCCTCACCTTTGAAATGCTTGCCTTTCTTTCTTACGGGATGCCTGCTCGGAAGAAATCGACGATGTCCCAGGTACACATTCTTCTTACAACTATTCAAATATATACTGTCGGTATCATCCAATGAGTGCGTGCATCCGTGGTATCCCTTGTTTGTCTGTCCTAAAAGGTTACTGAGAGTAGGCCAATCATTGATGGTCACGAACAGCAATGCCTTTAGGTCAAATTCTTCCTGTTTGTGCTCATCCCATGCACGTACACCTGTTCTATTCCACAGTTGTAAGAGTTCTTCAACTAATGGCCTTAGGTACACATCAATGTCGTTGTCGGGTCGTTTAGGGCCTTGGATGAGCACTGACATCATAATGAACTTCCGCTTCATGCACAACCAAGGAGGAAGGTTATACAAACATAGAGTCACAGGCCAGGTGCTATGGTTGCTGCTCTGCTCCCTAAAAGGATTAATGCCATCTGCGCTTAGACCAAACCATACGCTCCTTGCGTCATCTGCAAACTCCTTCCCGTACTTTCTTTCAATTTGTCTTCACTGCGACCCGTCAGCGGGTACTCTCAACTTTCCGTCTTTCTTACGGTCTTCTCTGTGCCATCGCATCGCCTTGGCATGCTCTTTGTTTTGGAACAAACGTTTCAACCGTGGTATTATAGGAGAATACCACATCACCTTGGCAGGAATCTTCTTCCTGGGGCGCTCGCCCTCGACATCACCATGCTCATCGCGGCTGATCTTATAGCGCAATGCACCACATACCGGGCAAGCGTTCAAATCCTCGTACTCACCGCGGTAGAGGATGCAATCATTAGGGCATGCATGTATCTTCTGCACCTCTAACCCTAGAGGGCAGACAGCCTTCTTTGCTTCGTACGTACTCTCAGGCAATTCGTTGTCCTTTGGAAGCATATCCTTTATCATTACCAACAACTTTCCAAATCCCTTGTCAGATACACCATTCTCTGCCTTCCATTGCAGCAATTCCAGTGTGGTGCCCAGCTTTTTCTTGTTACCTACGCAATTCGGGTACAACAATTTTTTGTGATCCTCTAACATGCGCTGCAACTTCTTCTTCTCCAAATCACTTGCGCAGTTTCTCTTTGCATCGGCAATGGCCCGACCTAGATCATCAACGGGCTCATCTGATGCCTCTTCTTCAGCTTCTTCCCGCATTGCCGGCTCAGCTTCTTCCCGCATTACCGGCTCAGCTTCTTCCCCCATTGTTGTATCATCGTATTCAGGGAACCCATGGCCAGGATAGCTGTCGTCGTCCTCTTCTTCTTCATTGTCTTCCATCATAACCCCTCTTTCTCCGTGCTTGGTCCAAACATTATAGTGGGGCATGAAACTGGACTCAAACAGGTGGACGTGAATGGTTCTTGACGTAGAGTAATTGCGACCATTCTTACAGCCAGCACATGGACAAGGCATAAAACCATCCGCCCGCTTGTTTGCCTCAGCCGCAAGCAGAAAAGTATGCACGCCCTCAACGAACTGGGGAGAGCACCGGTCATCGTACATCCATTGCCAGCTCATCTTCATTACACAACACCGAATAGACCAAATTAATACAAGTCCATACATAAAGTTCATACAACACTTAAATGCAACAAACAAATAACTCTCTAGCTAAAGCATTTAAATGCAACAACAAATGCGATCAAGATCGCAACTAAGGTAACAATTGATCCAATAGCATAATGATACCAAGCCTCACTATCGATGGCATATTTTCTAATCTTTCTAATCTTCAAGCGCATTTTCTCCTTCTTGATCTTGTGATCATCGACGACATCGGCAACATGCAACTCCAATTCCATCTTCTCCCCCTTAATTCTTTTCAATTTTTCTTTCAAGTACCCGTTTTCTCTTTCAACTAAATTTAACCTCTCGACAATAGGGTCGGTTGGAATTTCCGGTTCACATACCTCCTAGATAAAAATATCTATGTCAACTTGATGGGCATAATTTGTTATAAACACGAAATGCAACAAATAGTTTTAAAAAAGAATATACCACATCCGAATCATAACAAGGACGAGCGCCGACGGGGACGGATATCAAAACCATGGCACTATGTATAACAAATAACGTACGGGTAAGATAATTATTATACGAGTAACTATATATCCAAATCACACAAACATCAATTTTTTATATAAAATTTCATGAACAAGAGGCTCACCACAAGGTGGTGCCGGCGACGGGACGGTGCGGGCGATCGACGGTGGTTACGACGGAGATTTAGAAGGCACTAAGTAAACCACAGCTACATATGCAAACTAAGTGTTATTTTAACCTCAAATTGCATATAAATCAAATACTAGCACATATATATATATTTCCTCCCAAATTACTAAACTCACAAATTAATAACTATATAAAGAATTGCAAGAGCTAATCTAGCAATGAGAGATGAAAGGACAAAGTTGCTAACCTTTGTGATCATTTGAATGGATGGGGGCCTTCAAATCTTGACAAATTTTGGGCAAAATGTGTGATGAGCTCGAGAGGAAGAGGGGAAGAACAGAAAGAAGAGGGGAAAGGGGAAGAACAGAGCGAGCTCGGGTGGACGAAGGGTTTATGTAGGACGACCTTTAGTACTGGTTCGTGCCAAGAACCGGTACTAAAGGTGTTGGAGGGGGCCAGACTGACAACATCCTGCCACCACTCTCATTAGTACCGGTTCGTGGCACGAACCGGTGCTAAAGGTTAGCCACGAACCGGTACTAATGAGAGCGGCCCGGCTAGCCGTTGGAACCGGCACTAATGTATACATTTGTGCCGGTTCAAATACAAACCGGCACTAATGTGCTTCACGTTTGACCCTTTTTCTACTAGTGTGATTATGGTCTTGCTACTTCAAACACAAGGCTTGAATTCCCAGATGATGAGACTTCATTAGCTAACATAACTTTTACACCGGACAGGAGTCCATTTGGCTTATAGGATGCACTGAATGAATGAAGGGCTGAAAGAAACAACTTTTCATTCAATTTTGAAATGATAGTGATAGGAAGTACCGAAGTCCTGCAGCATTTAGGTGGTGAGGAATTAATAGGATTTTGTAGTTTTGGGTTTTGTCCACGACATGGAGCTTGAGAACCATTCCCTCGAACTCAGGGATGTTCTATTTGGGGGCTTTGAGGGTGGTCAGAAGTCTGCTAGGTTCAAAGAGCTGGTGTTGAAGAGGGTGTAGCTTAGAGCTGGTGCCTTGATCAAAATGCTCATCGTCCTCTTGGGAACATGTAAGGTCCACTTGCTGAGTGTGCTGGGGCCAAAAAGGCAAGCTTTTTTCTATCAATCGTGACTAGGCACCTAGGCTGGAGAGCTTGGTGAGGAGATCGGTTGCCTTGCCTTGCCAGCTAAATAATAAGGAGATTGGTATTTTTTTCTGGTTTATAATTTATAACTCACCACGCACGCAGATCGGTTGCCTTGCCAGCTGCACAATCTCTCCTCCCCCTGCTCTGAATTGTTCAGTAGATACCCACGCGCTATGCACTTTGTTCTCAATTACTCTCTCCGTTCCTAAATATATGATGTTTTGGTAGTATAATTTGAACTATCAAAACGTCGTATATTTAGCAACGGAAGAAGTACTTCAATTCCAGCAAACGGATGCCGATAGCATTGCGCCCTGTAGTTTTGAAGAAGGGCGCCCCCTCCCAACCGTCTAATTATGGGAAATGTCCCTTGTCTCGTGTATGCCTCGCAGCAGCCAGACCCCAGTTGTTGCCGCGCGCCACTTGCAGGACCGCTCAAGGCTGTTGTGGCGTGCAGCTCGACACCAGCCGGTTCAAGCATGCAGTGGTCACGGTCGCCGCATCGCCGTTGGCCGGTTCCAGCACATACCGGTCGCGGTCGCAGCATCGCCGCCGATCTGCTCAAGCACCACACGCCCCCGCATGCAACATTGCCCCCAAATAGTTCCAGCACGTGGCGATCGCGGTCACAGTGCCACCATTGTGTAGCAGCTGCCCCACGCACGTAGCTTGATGCCGACCGGTTCAAGCACGTGGCAGCCGCGATCGTTGCATCTTCGTCGGCCAATTCCAGCACATAGCGGTTGCGGTTGCAGCATCGCATGCTCCCGCATGCAACTTCTTAGCGAATAGTTCCAGCACGCGGCGATCGCGGTCGTAGCACCACCATTGTGTAGCAGCTCGCCGGCACGCGCTCGCAGCTCGACGTCGATCGCTTGAAGCACGCGGCGGTCACGGTTGCCGCATCGCCATCGGCCCATTCCAGCATAGAGCGGTTGTGGTCGCAGCATCGCCACCGATCGGCTCCAGCACCACACGCTCCCAAACGCAACATCGCCCCGAATAGTTCCAGCACACAGTGATCATGGTCACAACGCCACCGTTGTGTAGCAGCTCACAGCTCCTGGTGTCACCGATAGCAGCAATGGGCATCGCTGGTTCCAGCAGTGGTCAGTTCTCGTCCCAACAATGGGCATCGGTGGTTCCAACAATGGTTGCTCGCGTTGTAGAAATGGACATTGTCGGTTCTAGCAGTGGTTGTCCGCTTGCTTGCAGTAGGCTCCACCGGCACTCACAGTAGTGGTGTCGCCTTATCGTAGTCGTGCTGACCGTACTTTACGCTTGCAACACCAGGCGACTGCTCACCGCACCAGGAGGCCGTCGTTGGCCGCTCCCGGTGGCCACCGCCCTTGCAGCACACTCGACGGTCGTGGAAAAAATGTCAGGTCGTCAATCTCCACGCCTCCTTGCAATAGCATGCAGTCGGCATGCAATGTCGCTTCTAGGCCCTTGGGGCACCGGTTGGAGCTCACCGAAGGGCAAGGTCAATCGTATAGCCAAAACCGGCTATATAAAGTTGTCACGTCAGCTATAATCAATTTAATAGCCTAGTTATGATATACATGGCCATACTTGCTGACATGCGAGCCGGGTGTACAGCAATCTTATTATCTCACAAATTTTGCTACTTTTAGTGCCCGAGCTGGCTATAATTCTACTGCTTGTTTCTCTTTTCTCTTCTCCAACCAAGCAATAAGAAAACTGACGTGGCATCTCCTAGAGCTTGGGTACATCACTCTATTATACTTACCCTTACAACAGGGGGACAATAGTTGTCGAGCTCCAGCTCTTACATGGCTTTGTAGCCTCAGGAATAGTAAAAGGAGAATTACTAGGTAAGTAAAGCAAGGTGAGAGCTATCTAAAAGAAAAAGCAAGGTGGATGTTTTTTTAATAGTTTGAATTGCTTACCACACGTGTAAAAGCACGAAAATGACATCTGGGAAAGGCAATACAATCTGAGCCGTTGGATGTCACATGAAGGGCGTTAGTCTTTTCAATACCGTTGCAGTGCGTTGCTTGGGCTGTTGCAGTGGCGCTTCAGTTAACTGAAGATGGTGTCCCAGTTATAGGTGTTCAGAGTTCACTGGGACCTGGCAGCTATATGTGCATCGACCTATCTACTGCATATGACTAATATACCTAGTGTGGTTTCTGCTCTAGTGCAGCAATATGCCCAAAAAAACCTTTCACCAGCCACATACATGCAACGATCACATGAGGATGTGTGGCTGACGGCCTGACGCAGACAAAGCTCGAAGTGTTACCGGCTTCCACATTGGACGTGGCACTCCGCTGCCCTTACGGGGGAGCGTCCACCCGGTTCGCACGTCAGCAGTCCATACATTGCCGTACGTACGTTAGACTGCAACAGCAACAGCGAAGTACATGAAAAATCAAGACGTCAGCATAGCTTCCACACACCTGAAACAACATCAATCATATTTTGGGTGAAAGCAACAGCCACTCACCACTGCAAGCGGCTGCTACCACTATCAAAACTTGGAGCTACAAAGGACGACTGTGTGCTCAAGAACAAAGAGACTTGTAGACAGTCCACATGGAAATACTCCAATTTAAGTCCGATACAAGCCTAATTTACACCAGGGGGCGGGCACATCAGCCCTTAACAATTTTTCTTGGTGACAGTTTTCATCGTCCTTCTAGGTTTCCCTTGCTTTTCAAAATTTTCTCTCTATACAAAGAAAGAATAGACCATCATACCACCCCACTGTTTCTGCAGCCAGCTAGAATCACTTGTAGCTAAGCAGAACTGAGTTGATGACATGCATGAGCAAGCGGAGATTGCTGTTATCCAATGGACTGGTGGTGGGGAGCGACCGGTGGTGAGCCAATTTGGCGTAGACTTGCTCGAAGATGGGCCTCACATGTATGGCGATGACTTGGTCTGTCGGATTGATCGCCATGGCAACATCTGTCATCCACTGAATTTTCCGGGATGTCTCGGTGCCAATATCAACTGCTAGCTGCTGGAGTAGGGCTAGGAGGACTCCCTGGTTCAGAGGGACTGGGGCCATTGTACATAATCCACGCAAATCAACCTGTACAAGAGGGTAGAGCTATAGCAAATCCAACACAGCTATTCCAGTATGAGCAAGTTAATGAACAAGGGTCATATAGCTCTGCATTAGCTGACCAATCAAGGACGAAGATACCTGAGAGCATAACCAAGACACAATTGACACGTCACTTCTTTGAAGTGCTACTGTAAAAGCCTCGTCAAATTTGTGTTCAGCTAGCAGTCTTCCCAGCTCCTTCATCGGGTCTAATGGTGCCTCGACCTGAAAAATTGCAGGGCACATGAAAATTATATAGATGTCTTGATGTCATCAATCATCATATTATTATATACCTAAGACAAGGAAATTAAGATTGAAGACTCATCCCTCAATACCCAATAGGCATACCCATACTACATCAAACGGCTTAGACAGGTCGCCAATCAGAAAAAATGTGGAAGTTCAAAAGGTTTCAGAATTCAGCACCTCTGGTGGGCCAGTGATAGGACCATTGTTGGGCTGCAGAACATTTGTATTTTGCGCATTGGCGTTGCCAGATGTAACCAGCGCCAAAAGTTTGCGATGCCCATCAAGTAACTCTGATGTGAGATTCTGGGTGATTGAGGACGCAGAAGTGATAGTTTCCTGAAAAGTAATTATATAAACATTCATTTTTGTTATTATACAATTGTAAAGGAAAAATGCATACTTTTAACTTGCTATTTCCAGCCATTCCAAATAACAAATATCCTACCTTTAAAGTAAGCGCCAATGGAGTATGTGCTGCCTCAACCTGCTGCTGAATAGCAACAGCATGCTCAGACATTCCTTTCTGGAATGCACTGTCTACTTGCTCAAACATTGTCTTACATGATTGTTCAAATGCTGGAACAAGCAATGATTCAAAGCTAGTGCGTAAAACATCCTGCATACATCCATTTGAAACAAATTAGTACATCTAGCAAAGCTAAAACAAATTGATCTTACAGTAAATTTCATATATAGATGAAAAACTTAAGCAATCTACTGAGAAACAAAGGCACGACAAACAAATCAGATGCAACATGTAACATGCCACATAAGAGCTGCTAGAATACCATCTATAAAGAACAAACTACAAGATGATACATACCTGAAGAGTCTGTTTTACAGATGTATGAAATTGCATTTGGATTTGCCTAGCAAGTGTAGCTTCAAGTTTTGCAGTAACAGATTTGTCCAGCTGATTCACCACCTTGTCACCCACCGCTTTCTAAAAGCAAACAGTCAACAAGAGCAAGGGTGGCAAAAGCAAGAACAACAAATGCAACAGGAAGTTAGGCACAACCTGAACTGCATCAGCAACTATAGAGGTTAAGAACTTCTCAATAATAGGTGTCATTGCCCGTGCAACAACAGGTCCAAGTGAAGAAACTTCTTTCTTTACTAACTTATCCAACATAGCAGGAAGGTCCTTGTTTATTGAGCTTGTGATGAGAGTGGTCATTTGCTGCATTCGTTCCCTTTCAGCCTTCTCACGTTTTGTGTTCTCCTCCAGGAAACGGGCCCACAAGGCATCAATGCTAGCCTTGATAGATTTCTCCATTGTACGGCCTAGTGATGTTTCAATTCTTTTGCCTTCCTTCGCAATGGGAGCAATAACGATAGTACCTAGCTGCTTCTGCATATCCTTCTGCATGGCTATTAGCTGCAAGACACGCGGCCACACAGTAAATAAACTGAAGCTCATACTCATATAACGCTGATCTAAAAGCCATAGTGTTATAACCTAGAATTCTCACCATCTAATAGCACTAGTCAAGTGACAAATCAAAACAAACCAAGTATGTCTTTTCCTAAAAAAAAGAGTAGATATTTGCTGATTTTACAAGCAGGCACAATTGTTAAGTTGGCCATAGATGGCTACGTCATGTCCAACTCAGGGTACTGGACAAGTGGGCCAATACTAGATGGGATACCATGGTTGTCACTCCATGGATCTTCATTCCAATTAGGCCAGTGCTTTTTTCCCAGTGAAACCCAGAATGAAATAACAATTTTACCTGTACAGATTTTCTCATGCATCTCAACAAAATATTTAAGAATGTGTGTTTACATGCAGGACGTGAGAAACAAGAAAACTACCAGAGTCTATATGGAATTTGTATCCGTAACACCTAGTTTGGATGGACCAGGAATTGAATGGGATTCCAACCTCAGCCTATCCTATTCACATTGATTTTGAACTTGAAACTGCGCCAAGTTTATACCAGGTTGGCAGGCTGCAGGGCCACATTGGTTCCCACTTCCCAGCCCAATCCAAACTAAGCATAAAGAAACTGTCTTCAGAAAGGAAAACCCTGTGATTTTCTAGTAGTAGCAAGTCTAATAACCAGTCAACAGCCAAATTACTCTTGAATTCAGGCCAAATATTATCGACATGTAAAACTAGAGCTTACATGCAAATTGCTGTTGACGTTAGTACAGTACAATAGTACATCAAAGAAGCATTAGTTTCATATTGCAGGCCGGATGGCAAAGAGACCAATTGATTGCAATAGGAGGCCAAGACGGTCGTATTGCAAAGTCCAACCAGCAAGTAGAACTTCAGAACACTACAAGCAACTCCATTCGACTAAAGTTACTTCAGAGTACATAGATAAGAGAACAGTTTAATGCAATGCTCACCTGTTGCAGCATATCGGCAACTTCTGAAGAGGATTCAATAGGAGGGTATGCACTGCTGACAGGTTCATGTGAAGACTCAGTTGAGTTAAATGCGCTTGTAGAAGGTGATGACTGACCAGATGCTTGAGGATGAAAAACCTTGTCCTTTGTATATGAAGATGATTGCTCCCTAGAGACAGAGGAGTCACTTATGCCAGGTTTTTCTACGGTTTTGTTTGAAACATTTTCTCCAGCAGCACCAGTATGGTCAGGGACCAGTCTATCAGATGGTGACCGTGATTCTTCCACGCTATACTTATCAGTTGTTACTGAACGCTCACTGATCATTTCAACAGTTTGCTCCAACGAATTTTGATCTTTCTCTGAGTTCTCACGGACAACTTGAGCTTCCTTGACAGCTTCAAGTTCCAAAGCATGATTAGATTTACTCTCATCGACATGTTTTGCTTCCACTTCTGCAATCCGAGGGCTACTAATAGAGTCATCCTGGATTTTTGCGCCATCAGATTTAGAGACCTGATTGCTTTCAGCAGACAGAGCACCTGATATAATTTCAGATGGAGTTATGAGATGAGTGGCATTTCCTCCTACCTTAAACATCATGCGAGGATTTGGGAGCATCTGAACATCACTGTGGCTGTCTCTTAATTCATCCTTTCCAAAATTGTCCTTTGGCATGGGTGTATCTTGCCTAGCAAGGGCAACTGGTTTTGGCATGGGTGTATCTTGCCTAGCGAGGGCAACTGGTTTTGGCATGGGTGTATCTTGCCTAGTCAAGGCAACTGGCTCAGTGATTCGGCTTGTCGAATAATCAAAAGCTGATTGGTCTTTGTCACGGTTGCCTACTGATGGTCCTGATCCAGGAAGATCAGTGTTTGATGCAAGAGGGGCAGACTGAAGATGCGCAGAACCATCACCTTCTGTGTATGTAAGTGGTGGAGCTGATGGCTTAAGATCAAACTCTGCAGATAATGAGATAAATCATAAGCAAAAGAAAACTCTTAATTAACTGAAGCAATTGAATGAGACATGGTAATTGTTTTACCTGCAGTCTGATCAAAAGTTGATTGTTTACTCGAAGTACCGACGGTATAAGAATCTGTAAAGCTAGTTCCCGTGGATGACTCTGCTCCTACCACTTCCAGAGGTGTATCATAAACACGTGAAACAACAGGGTCTCTTCCAAATGAGGTAGTATCAGAAGTAGGAGGTGAACAAAGTGATAACTCCAGCCCATACTGCTGGATGGCCATTGTTTGGACACAATAGACTTGAACTACCTGCTCACCATCAGGTTGGCTTTCGTGTGTGCCAGTAAGACTTAAAATAGGCATCGCGACTGTAAAATCTGCGATATAATCCAAGCGGGTAGAAGCGGGGTCTGAGCCATACTCAACATGCACAGCGTAAATAGCATTCTTCTTCGCATTCGCAAGTAAGATAATGCTTGCTTGAGGCAGCACTGCAACTTGGTTGAAAAATGCCTCCTCGACTTTAGGTTCCCGAGAACTAACAAGTTCCAGGGTCTGGGTGCAATTCCAAGTCTCAGAGTCGCTTGGCAACAACCAACCTTCTTCATTAGTAGAAGCCCAAATTTTAATTTCTCGGTTTAGAGGACCCTACATTAAGAACCAGAATAGCATGTAAGACGTCTGTTAACATATTTGCACAACATGCAGTCAATTATTCTGTTTCTCAGAAGATGATAAGAGCAGAATCACATTAACTGGTCATTTCTAACAGAAATAGAATATCTACAAAAATGATTCTCCCATTTGAACATTATATAATGTAGCATTTCACAGACTATCCAAACCATGAGCAGAGTCTTTGCCTCTTTGTCCCTTGGCAATTGTAGGCAAATACAGCTCCGTTTATATTTTATACTAAAACTCAAGTGGTACAGGCACCTTATAGTTCATTTCTAATTAAGATAATATATCATTGTGTTTTGGTAGATGTAACGTTGTTTGGACTAATTGCTTCGCATAATGGCAGATTCGAACTCCTGGATGAAGCATTTTGCCCAGGATAGCACTTCTACAGAAAAACTGAGCAAGATGCCCAAACAAAAGCGTGTGCTTCAAAAAGGTAAGTAAAACTAAGCAATCATTGGGACAAATTAAGTAATCTGTGCAAGAGTGCATACAGCAGTGATGAGATTTATATGATGCGGGCGCTCAGGTGCTGTAAGAAAGGCAACTGAGTAAACAGCTTGACCATCATGTGGCTTTAGAATCGATAGAGGCGCTAACTTGCGATCGTCCCAAACCTTTACCTGCAAAATAAACCAATATACATTACAAATGTGCTTAGTAAGGATGATCAGCACTTCTCTAAATAAAATAATGTCCAACAAGGGAAAAGAGAGGCCAACTAAGTCGAAAAATTGCTGGCAGCCTCATTAGTGCTAAACCTAGCAGTTGATGTTAGTTTTCAACCAACTATTAGCAGTAACCAGACAGCACCTGATAACCATCAATCGAGGTTACGCGAACATAGCAGGTGAAACGTACTTCACAGTTTTTCTATGCACTGCAAATAATTTTATATGGTATATATTGCTGACTACAACAGCGTAAATGCAGTCAAAACCATCAAATCAAGGGGGAGACAGTCCAAACAACAGATCATTCGATGAACTATTTCCAAAATATGTCATGACAAGCCCGATCCAAACAACCCTTGACAACATACCACGAGACATATGGTTTGCTTTCCTTTCTTAAGAGAAAGGTGCTTTGAAACGACAAGAGAACAAAGTATTAGGATACTATTCAAAAAAAAACTCTGCAAGCCTATAGATGGAAAATTCAGTCATATTTTAATCAATGGTTTTTTATACAATTTATTCAGTGAAATGAGCGAGGAAATAAGCTTCCATATTGCTCAGAAGAACTAGAATCTGATGGCATATTCAAGAATACCATTCAGAAAATACTTCTCCCAATTCCGCAGAATTCAAAATTTCAAATAAATAGGAAAGTATTTGATACAAACCGTGCCATCATTTGATCCTGAAGCGAGTCGGGTAGTCATCCACTGAGATATGGACAAATCTGTCACATCACCATCATGCCTACCAACCAAGAGTACACCATCAATAAGCTCGTCAAGATGACATTTGATAGGTTCTTCAGCATTAAAGTCTCTTCCCCTTCCCACTTTAGTTGTGTCTATTCTTAAGACACAGTTTCTGATTCCAACAAACAGAAGTTCCTGTAGGATAAACATGCAACTCCATTAGTGAGTTGAGATGCAAAATGATCTTGGAGGTGGCAAATGTTATGTAAATGATGCCTTACTTGCTTATGAGAGTGCCAACATATCCTTGGATGGTAAGCTTCGGCATCACCTACAATTTGTATGGCAACTTCTATCTTTCCTGTAATTTGTGGTTTATTTTCTGCATCAGGCCCCTCATCAATCCTCCACACGTATATCCGTCCATCCACACTTGCGCTGCAGCAGAAGAGAGCAACTTAGCATACATGACCCACACAATTATAAAGAATAAGGAAAAGGATTAGCTATTTTTATATAGTATAAATAACCTCAGACAATGTTAAATATGTGATCTCCAAAGGAGAGTGAAGATAACTTTTTGTTGTGCTGCCAACTGGGTGAACAAATTCAGATTATGTTATTGTTCCATACACAGTACCTTGCTAAACGATGGACGTCCTCAGCGAAGAAAGCCATGTCCGTGACCCTCTAAAGAAGAAAGAACACAAGCCATAAGAAACAAATGCACTTTCATATACTTAGTAAAATTCGAACCCACGTGAAAATGAGGAGTGCATAACCAGTTACCATCTAAAGATGTTGACAAATATTGACATCAGAAATCCTCAGTCACTTCCTTGAACACTTAAATTGCGGGACAAGTTTACATAGAATATTTTATAAATTAGAATTGCTGAATATGAGCACGAGCAAACAACCACACAGTAACGGCCTTATGGGCAGTGATAATTCCATGAGTGTCATCCACATAGAATGTTCAAATTCACTGAAATAAGCCAATTCAGCCCTTCTTAACGGTCTAGCCAACATAAATTCAGAATTAACATATCTATTAATACATAGTTAATTCATCAGCCTCGTCATGACATCGATACAAATAATAATGTATCAGAGGTTGTTTTCAAAATAACATGCAACTGAATGTGATGATAACAAAATATCTGAAAATGATTTCACCGGAAAATGTATAAGGTATGTTATTCTAACGTATGGGGAATGCAGTATCTGCACTTCGAACTTTTCAGATCCTTTCCCTTAGCTAAATACATCATTCATCATTAACACCCACTACCCACTACCCAGCGATTCAATTTGTGGATGAGCATTTCTACATAGAACTAACCAACAATTTATCTCTCTGGACTAAAATATATACCTGTGTATGGCCACGGAGCAGTGACCGAAGCGCGGTGTTGATGTTTAGCACACGGATGTTCCCCAGCTTGAGCCCATAGACGATGTACGTCCGGTTTACAGCGATCTGCCTGCCCAGCACAAGACCTGGGTCTGACGTGTACTTGGTGATCGGCGTTACCTCCAGCTGTGGCGGCTGCGCCTCCCCAGGCAGCCTCGAGTCAACGTTGTGCACCGCCTTGTCCCCGCCACCCAGAAGCCGCCCTCTCGGCACCTTGCTGCTGGTGCTGCTGAGCATCCTCGCCGGCGGCGCGGATGGCATCGCCGGGAGCGGCGACGGCTGCGCGGCGGCGAACTCCGACGACGGTGGGGGCATAGATACCGCGGACTCGAGGTGGCCCGAGCCGGAGCTGCCGAGCAGCTGCATGAGGCGGGCGCCGGGGTTGGGGCCCGCGGCGGCCATGGGGTTAGCGCCCGGGTTGGGGTTCGCGTTCGGGTTGGGCATGGGGAAGGGGATGACCGGTCGGGGCATGGGGGGCTGGGGATCCTGCGGGTAGTGGAGGTAGGGGCGGAGGTGGAAGGGAGGGGTGGCGGGGGGGTAGGAGTAGGGGCCGGAGTGCGGCGGCGGGCCGGCGGCGCCGGGGAACATGGGCGCGGCGGTCGGCGCGGGGTTGGGAGGCGGCCTGAAGAGCATGGCCATCTCGAAGGGGGGATTGGTGTTCCCGGGGTTCGGATTAGGGTTTCCTGCTGGAGACGCCATTGGAGGCGGCAGTGGAGTAGATCTGGAGAAGTGGGGGTGAGAGAGAGGAGGATGGGTCGGAGGTGCGGCGGAGCAGAAGACCAGAAGCGCAGGTCGGGGTGGTGGCGGTGATTGTTTTCTCTCGCTTTTGCGCCCTCGCTGTTTCGCTTTATTTTGACGAGGATCTTTGAGAACTCGAAAATGTTGCAGTGCCGTTATTTTCTTCTTCTGTTTGACTCTACTTCTAAAAATTGCTCCCTCTAATTTCTATCCCAAAATATAGGGCAGCTTAAAACCCTAAAAAATATAGGGCCGCTTAGTATTTTGCATTTTGCCTCTGTTATACAATATTAAATCGATGCACTATAAACCAACGCATCTGGAAGCATTTATGGTTAGCAGCTCCCTGAGCCAATGCATGAAGTTCATATTTTGGCACGCACTATATTTTGGACTTTGGAAGTACTCCCTTGGTTCCTAAATATAAGCTTATGCATAGATTTCATTATGGACTACATATGAAGCAAAATGAGTGGATTTACACTCTAAAATGTATCTATATACATTCTCACGTGGTCCATAGTGAAATATCTATACAAAAACTTATATTTAGGAATGAAGGGAGTACATTGGTTGATTCCATGCACATACATACATTGCACATCAGTATTCGCATCTGTGTGGCAACCAGAGCACGAGTATCTAGAAGGCGGCACATTGTTTGTATGCGTTTGTGTCTCTAATTATGTATCTCTAATTACTCATTGGCAAACCACAAAATTTTTGAGTGTCTGATGCGGCGCATATGTAGAGACTATGACATTGACGGAGAAAAAAACATAAAATAAGATTATTAGCCCAACAAAAGGGAAAGTGGTCAACATAGTAAAAACGGACTTATATTTTGATATTATGCACTAAGGTTCCACGTATAATGGAATTGAGGATGATAAATACAATGGCAAGGATCCATATCTCGATGCCGGCAGAGGCATTACAAAACAGTAAAAAAGAGCTACCTATGAGCTCCTACAGCGATTTCGCGTCCTTAACCGTCCGATTACACTTAAGAACGGTCCAGATCTCTTGGTCCATCCCACCACTCCCATCTCCATGTTTTCACCCCGTAATCGGGCCGCTACTCCGCAGGTTGACCTAGGCGCTCTCTCCTTAATCGGGCCGACCAGGGCACCACTCATGAATGGTAAACGAGGCATGCCCTGTGCTCTCTCTTTTCGATCAATCGATCGATTTATCCCGAAGCTGTGTGCGCTCATCATCTGGCGGCGGCGGCGGCGGCGAAATAACGGCAAGGCAGTCCAACCATCTCCCCCATCAGTGATTTCTTCTTCAAAATTTTCATCTTGCCTATAGGTTGGCTCTTGTTCCTTGTTTCCTTGGCCTGATAGGGTAGCAGCTACATAATGTAATTTTAGGATGCTTGTTGTTGCAGAAACTGTTGGAAATCGCTAAAGTCAAACTGCTTGGATGGCTTCGGGGTGGCGATGGAGGTGCTAGCTGCTTCTGCCTTCCGTTCCTTCTCGCTGCATTTGCTGTTCCGAGTGAAGTGGGCGCAGGAATATAGTCCCACCCTCTCTCCTTCTGATTGCTCCTTATCCTTCTGATTGTTCTTTGTGTTCTTCATGTTCTTTGTCAAACTTCAAATTTCTTTTTATTGATTGAACAATGAGTTTGGTTTTAATTCCCATGTGAGAAGATCCTTCTGAGGAAGGTCAAGAATCGGTACAAAAATTCTGAATATGACATTTGATTCTGATTGTGTGAGATTTGCGTCTAACTTAAATCATCTTGGCATGAGTATTGTGTTCAACTGCTGATCAAGTGAGTTGTGGATTATCTTCTTTGTGACACATCTTTTTTTATTTGTTGGACTCTGGTAAATGAAAAGTTCACTTGCAGTGACGAGGATCTTTGAGAACTCGAAAATGTTGCAGTGCCGTTATTTTCTTCTTCTGTTTGACTCTACTTCTAAAAATGCTCCCTCTAATCTCTATCCCAAAATATAGGGCAGCTTAAAACCCTAAAAAAATATAGGGAAGCTTAGCATTTTGCATTTACCCCCTGTTATACAATATTAAATCGATGCATTATAAACAAACGCATCTAGAAGCATTTATGGTTAGCAGCTCCCTGAGCCAATGCATGTAGTTTATATTTTGGTATGCACTATATTTTGGACTCGAAAGTACTCCCTCGGTTCCTAAATATAAGTCTATGCATATATTTCACTGTGGACTATATACGAAGCAAAATGAGTGAATTTACACTTTAAGATGTATCTATATATATTCGCATGTGCTCCATAGTGGAATACCCATACAGAACCTATTTTTAGGAATGGAGGGAGTACATTGGTTGATTCCATGCGCATACATTGCTCATCAGTGGCAACCAGAGCGCGAGTATCTAGAAGGCGACATATTGTTTATATGTGTCTGTGTCTCTAATTATGTGTCTCTAATTACATGTTGGCAAACTACAAATATTTGAGTGTCTGTGCAGCGCATATGTAGAGACTATGGCATCGCTAACTGAGAAAAATCAAAAAACAAGATTATTAGCCCAACAAAAGGGAAAGTGGTCAACATAGTAAAAACAGACTTGTATTTTGATACAATGCACTGAGGTTCCACGTATAATGAAATTGAGGACGATAAATACAATGGCAAGGATCCATATCTCGATGCCGCACAAGACTCAATACCTTAACTACCATAGTAGTTTCATGGGCGCCCCACGTATGAGTTGCGTTAGGGCTGGCGTTACTCATCTTATTAAAAAGCTATGGGATGTGTTTATGCCAATACGACAAAAGGCTAAAGAAGTTAGCCAAGTCTCAAATGTGAGAGATACAAAACAAAACGTTGTTATACAAAATACATAAAAAGACATCATCACTCTCTCGTATGCAGCATAAGTTAGTGTATGACCAGGAGTCCACGTATAATCAGAAATCCAATTCAGCTCCTAGGTGCACGCGCTCCTGATGACTTTTAAAATGTCAAGAAAATCCCAACAAAAAATTGATATGTTCATAGTCACATCCAAATGCTAGCTGCAAATTTTTAGGTAAAAAGTTAAGCATTTTGGCCCGGAAAAAAATGAACACCAAATGAAACACTGCTGCCCTGTTTCGCATTAAATTTGTCAAGCATGCTTGCGACACTAACACAAACATCTAAAAAAATATATTTATTTACCTTTTTGAATTTACTGTTCATGTGCGAACAAATGAACCCGGAACCAAAACACCCTCCCCGCTTATAATTTATTTTTACAAGGGTATATGAAAGTTTATGGTGCCTAAATCACATATTCGCTCTGGTCCTTACTTCCGGGGCAGTGAAATATTAGGTTTCTACGAGGTGCGAAACGTGAACCCCCTTCTCCTTTCTCCGAGTACATACCCTCGGAATCTTTTATGCTTTCCATGCGAGAGAGAAAATAAACATTTCACGAGTGGATTTGCTTCGAAAGGTCAATGCGGTGCTAGTTTAATTATTTCAAGATCGGGTTCGACGGTGTGGATCGAGGCTGCACCTGCACAGACGAACTGGAGCCGCACGATTGGCATGGGCTGGGCGCCGGCAACGGCACGGCCTGCCGCAGGAGGGCGCATGCAGGCGTGCAGCAGCGCTCGAGGGCGGACGGTACGGCTGCACATGCACTCCTCCGGGCGGTGCATGCATGTAGCTTGCTGCACCCCAAGCGCAAGTGGCACTGCCACCACATGATGAAGCATCGCTTCCCCAAGTACATAGACTATTGCATAATCGCCTGATAGAAAAATGCCTTCAGTCGAATCGGCTTGGACCGTTGGATCAAAATCCAGCGGCTCGACTTCTTCTTCCTCCTCCTCAAGTACGGTACTTTTCATCTTCTTCCTCCGGCCTTCCATCGAGCCACAATTTTGTCGCCCCACCACCCCTTCCTATCCTCTTGCCTCGCCTCGAGTGAGGCTATGTCTGAGCCCCCACCGGCAAGGCCACCACCAGCCGCGGTGTCCCCATCTCGTCCTCGGGCTCCGTCCAATCCGATTAGTGGTCACATTAAAAAAGGTCCCCCACTTATACCGGTCAATCTATTGCCATGCCTCCATCGACAACGCCATGGTTGAAGTCTCCCCTTCGGGGCTTCATGTGAGAATCAACTGAACCGACAAAGAATTCGGGCGGGTGAAGAATAGCAAACGTGAAAAAGTAACATGACGATGAATAAACTTTAATCAACTAATAATGTGTAGACCAGTCACCCTAAGAGTGCGGGATTTTAGCATAGCCTATTATCTTTTTTTAAGAAAAGCTTGCTAGACTTTTATTGATTAGCTAAAATGTTCATAGGAATTACAATTGGGTCATGCGAAGTGCCCAACCACATATGCCTCCCTACGGGGCATAGTTCGATTCTCTAGATTCAAAAGAAAAATTACAAGTAGTAAATAAATAAGAAGTTTGTACAATCTCTCTGATGGTAGTGCCATAGTCTCCTCCGGCTTTTTGATGGATGTGATGTACCACTTGCTTGCGATTCGACAAGATTTGAAGATGCTCCGTCCCTAGATCCGGAGCCAAAGACATCCCCTCCCTGCATGCAATTGCCTCAAGCGTCGCAGGGTCCGTCGTACCATGAGAGTGCGGGATTTTAGCATAGCCTATTATCTAGGTCTTTTGGATTAGACATGAACCGAGGAGGCGATGATAATACTCGATCGGATGATAATCCAAAGAGTTGACCGCTCGAGAGAATGACCTTGCTCTTTTTTAGTGGAGTATGATCTTACTTTTGTAAGAAGAGTTTGAGTTGTTGATTATTTTCGAGATAGCTAACCGCTTATTCCGAGCGGTTTTTGTAAGAAGAGTTTGATGTGTAAATATATGTAAGCAAATATATTTATCTCTCCTCTCGCACATACTAATTGGTTTATATCTTGCCGACTCTCCACTCACCCACCCACAAATTATTCGAGAGATAAATTCTTTTTTCTCTATCTCCTTTTGCACTTACAAAGATGACAAGATAGAACGGCGGTCATGAAGCTGCTGAAGTTAACGAACGATACGTCAAACTTTTTATGTCAAAAGATTGACTCGTCACAAGTCATCGTCCAATCGTCCACCTTTTGTAATCGAACGACGCTTTCAGCGACCCAAGGATGATCCAGGCTGATGTGTCTAGTTCGCTACTATTCAACTTTGATGAAAAAAGATTAGGCGTCAGCAGCGTCGTATTGGACGGAAAGAAAAGCAAGTTTTGCTATAGGAGTTGTCTCGTCTCTCCGCGGATAGGAACCGCGATGTTTCACCGGTGAAAGGGACAGGCGCTCGATTATTCCATCGCTAGTGGTTCAGCCTTGTAAAAGCACGTACAATGGTTGATAAAATAGTTTTATTTTAGAAAAAGGCCCTAAATGTCACTATGTGTCTTTATGACAGTTAGGCCCCATCTGTCAGTGAACAATACAAAGGGATAATAATGAGCCCCCCAGATCCCGTCGGCCGGCCCTCCCCCTCTCCTCCTATTCCTCCCTCGTCGTCGCCCAAGGGCGCAGCCAGTCAAAGCCTGCCATCGCCGGAGGCGGCGGGGACTCGGGCCCTCTCGCACGGGTGGGGCTGGCGCGGGCCGGCGCCACGGCGGGTGGTGGCGGCGCCTTGGCGACTTTGCTCCCCCACGGCAAACGGCCTCGTGATCTGGTGCGTCGCGGTCGCCAGGGACGGCGGCGGCGTGACCGGATCGGTTCGCGGCGGCGTGGCCGGATCTATGCCCAAGCGTGGGCCTTGATCGCTGGATTGCCGTCGGCACGGTGCGGGTGCGGTTCGTTCGCAGCTGGGCAGATCCGCCGGGATTCTACCCTTGTCTGGTCCTTGACAGCGCGGGCAACTCCGGGGGAAACCCTAGATCTCCTTGGGATTGAGCGATGGCGGCGCTTATGCGTCGTAGTCCCTCTTTAGGGCATCATTTTGGAGTTTACTCCGATTAAAGGGACCAGCGACGTCGGCGGCGCATGTCTGGTGGAGCAACTGCCGATGAAAATCGCGCCGACTACGGTCTTGGCGGACGATGGCGGCGTCTTAGATGTCGTTCCCTTGTCGAGGCATCGTCGTTGCAGTCTGCGTCATCAGGCTCGGGATGCTCCAGGGGAAACCCTAGATCTAGTTCTTCTGGATCGGATGATGATGGCGTTTTATCGCTTTCCCTCCTGGGGGCATCGTTTTGGAGCAAGTGATGGCTGGGGGGATGGTGGAGCGGTGTTTCATCTCACACATTGATGGCGGCGGTTATCGGCGGCATTGGCGCTGTGGAGGCTCGGCGTCCGATGCGCGGGATGGACTCGCGCAGGAGGAGATAGCTGTCTAGCGTCATGGTGACGTCGATGGCTGAGTGGCCAAACAAGGTAGATGCCTCAATATGATCTGAAGACGAACTTGTGGAAGATGGCGGCGACGACACACGAGTGCGTCTGACCGTATTTTGCCCCAGACCCGGTATGTGGCTCGACTGGGACTTTCGATTTTCGATGTTAGGCTTAGGTGAGTGGTCTGGATAGGGGCCCAGCTAGCACCCCTTCATCGTGTGGATAGGAGTAGCGGCATATGTTGTCAAGATGGTGGATTCAGGCATTTTGTTGTAATACTTTGTAAGGTCCTCAAGAATAATCAATAAAGTGGCCGTATGCATCTCCCAGATGCAGAGGCCGGGGGTCATCCTCCTTTTTCTAAAAAAAGAAAAATGGAACAAGGGGGTGTCAAACTCAGGACCTCACACTACCGCACTTACAGTGGTAGCCACCGCATCCGACTGCATTTGATGTCCATGAAGGATAATTAGGCTTAATGTCTTACGACATCTTCAACGGCAACCCGTAAAAAACCTCCCGCATCCGTCCATGGACAGGGGAATCGGTCCGCAGGCATGGATGCAGGAGGTCGACATCCAATGCTAACCGCATATATTTAAAACTCTTCTTCAATAAATCAGATGAAATTCATGCACACACGGCCGAATTTCGTACAAACATGACATATTTCATATAAACCAAACAAAAATGGTTGCATTTTGGACATATTTTCAACTAAAAAGCTAAATATGTGCACGTACGATCGCGAAACTCCACTCCATGAAATAGATACACTACACTAGTCTATGGCTAGTTGCGGCTGATCTCTTTGTCTTCCTCGTGTGCGGCGCCCCCCTCCATCATTTACACCCCCGTCATATTTTTGTAGTGCTTAGGCGAAGCCCTGCGGAGATAGCTTCACCATCACCGTCACCACGCCGTCGTGCTACCGGAACTCATCCACTATCTCACCGTCTTGCTGGATCAAGAAGGCGGAGGGCGTCACCGAGCTGAAGGTGTGCTAAATGTGGAGGTGTCGTACGTCCGGTACTCGATCGGTTGGAGCGCGAAGAAGTTTGACTACATCAACCGCGTTACTAAACGCTTCCGCTTACGGTCTACAAGGGTACATAGACACACTCTCTCCTCTCGTTGCTATGCATCTCCATGGATAGATTTTGTGTGTGCATAGAAATTGTTTTGTTTTCCATGCAACGTTTCCCAACAGTGGTATCAGAGTTAGGTCTATGCGTAGATGATATGCATGAGTAGAACATAAAGAGTGTTGGGGAACGTTGCAGAAAATTAAAATTTTTCCTACGGTTTCACCAAGATCCATCTATGAGTTCATCTAAGCAAAGAGTCAATGGAGTGAGTTTGCATCTAAATACCACTTGTAGATCGCGTACAGAAGCGTTAGAGGGAGCGGTGATGATGGAGTCGTACTCGCCGTGATTCAGATCACCGGAGATCCTAGCGCCGAACGGACGGCACCTCCGCGTTCAACACACGTACGGAGCGTGTGACGTCTCCTCCTTCTTGATCCAGCAAGGGGGGAAGGAGAGGTTGATGATGATGGCTCCAGCAGCAGCACAACGGCGTGGTGGTGGTGGAACAGCAGCACTCCGGCAGGGCTTCGCCAAGCACGTGACGGAGAAGGAAGAGGTGTAGCAGGGGGAGGGGGCGCCAGGACTTCAGGGTGCGGCTGCCCCCTTCCCCCCTCCCTTTATATAGGCCCCCAGGGGGGGCGCCGGCCCTGGGAGATTCAATCTCCCAAGGGGGCGGCGGCCAAGGGGGGTGGAGTGCCCCCCAAGGCATGTGGTGCCCCCTCCCCACCCTAGGGTTTCAACCCTAGGCGCAGGGGGTGGGCCTAGGGGGGCGCACCAGCCCACTATGGGCTGGTTCCCCTCCCACTTCAGCCCATGGGGCCCTCCGGGATGGGTGGCCCCACCCGGTGGACCCCCGGGACCCTTTCGGTGGTCCCGGTACAATACCGGGTGACCCCGAAACTTTCCCGATGGCCGAAATACCACTTCCTATATATAATTCTTTACCTCCGGACCATTCCGAAACTCCTCGTGACGTCCGGGATCTCATACGGGACTCCGAACAACATTCAGTATACTGCATACTCATATTCATACAACCCTAGCGTCACCGAACCTTAAGTGTGTAGACCCTACGAGTTCGGGAGACACGTAGACATGACCGAGATGGCTCTCGGGCAATAACCAACAGCGGGATCTGGATACCCATATTGGCTCCCACATGCTCCTTGATGATCTCATCGGATGAACCACGATGTCGAGGATTCGAACAACCCCGTATACAATTCCCTTTGTCAATCGGTACGTTACATGCCCGAGACTTGATCGTCGGTATCCCAATATCTCGTTTAGTCTCGTTACCGGCAAGTCACTTTACTCGTACCGTAATGCATGATCCCGTGACCAAACACTTGGTCACTTTGAGCTCATTATGATGATGCATTACCGAGTGGGCCCAGAGATACCTCTCTGTCATACGGAGTGACAAATCCCAGTCTTGATCCGTGTCAACCCAACAGACACTTTCGGAGATACCTGTAGTGCACCTTTATAGTCACCCAGTTACGTTGTGACATTTGGTACACCCAAAGCACTCTTACGGTATCCGGGAGTTACACAATCTCATGGTCTAAGGAAGAGATACTTGACATTGAAAAAGCTCTAGCAAAACGAACTACACGATCTTGTGCTATGCTTAGGATTGGGTCTTGTCCATCACATCATTCTCTTAATGATGTGATCCCGTTGTCAATGACATCTAATGTCCATAGTCAGGAAACCATGACTGTCTGTTGACCAACGAGCTAGTCAACTAGAGGCTCACTAGGGACATGTTATGGTCTATGTATTCACACGTGTATTACGATTTCCGGATAATACAGTTATAGCATGAATAAAAGACAATCATCATGAACAAGGAAATATAATAATAATACTTTTATTATTGCCTCTAGGGCATATTTCCAACAGTCTCCCACTTGCACTAGAGTCAATAATCTAGTTACATTGTGATGAATCGAACACCCATAGAGTTCTGGTGTTGATCATGTTTTGCTCGTGAGAGAGGTTTAGTCAACAGATTTGCGACATTCAGATCCGTATGTACTTTGCAAATATCCATGTCTCCATCTTAAACATTTTCACGGATGGAGTTGAAACGACGCTTAATGTGCCTGGTCTTCTTGTGAAACCTGGGCTCCTTGGCAAGGGCAATAGCTCCAGTATTGTCACAGAAGAGTTTGATCGGCCCCGACGCATTGGGTATGACTCCTAGGTCGGTGATGAACTCCTTCACCCAAATAGCTTCATGCGCTGCCTCCGAGGCTGCCATGTACTCCGCTTCACATGTAGATCCCGCCACGACGCTCTGCTTGCAGCTGCACCAGCTTACTGCTCCACCATTCAACATATACATGTATCCGGTTTGTGACTTAGAGTCATCCAGATCTGTGTCGAAGCTAGCGTCGACGTAACCCTTTACGACGAGCTCTTCGTCACCTCCATAAACGAGAAACATGTCCTTTGTCCTTTTCAGGTACTTCATGATATTCTTGACCGCTGTCCAGTGTTCCTTGCCGGGATTACTTTGGTACCTTCCTACCAAACTTACGGCAAGGTTTACATCAGGTCTGGTACACAGCATGGCATACATAATAGATCCTATGGCTGAAGCATAGGGGATGACACTCATCTCTTCTTTATCTTTTGCCGTGGTCGGGCATTGAGCCGAGCTCAATCTCACACCTTGCAATACAGGCAAGAACCCCTTCTTGGACTGATCCATTTTGAACTTCTTCAAAATCTTATCAAGGTATGTGCTTTGTGAAAGACCTATGAGGCGTCTCGATCTATTTCTATAGATCTTGATGCCTAATATATATGCAGCTTCTCCAAGGTCCTTCATTGAAAAACACTTATTCAAGTAGGCCTTAATACTGTCCAAGAATTCTATATTATTTCCCATCAAAAGTATGTCGTCTACATATAATATGAGAAATGCTACAGAGCTCCCACTCACTTTCTTGTAAACGCATGCTTCTCCATAAGTCTGCATAAACCCAAACGCTTTGATCATCTCATCAAAGCGAATGTTCCAACTCCGAGATGCTTGCACCAGCCCATAAATGGATCGCTGGAGCTTGCATACTTTGTTAGCATTCTTAGGATCGACAAAACCTTCCGGCTGCATCATATACAACTCTTCCTTAAGATAACCGTTAAGGAATGTCGTTTTGACGTCCATCTGCCATATCTCATAATCATAGTATGCGGCAATTGCTAACATGATTCGGACGGACTTAAGCTTCGCTACGGGAGAGAAAGTCTCATCGTAGTCAATCCCTTGAACTTGCTGATAACCATTAGCGACAAGTCGAGCTTTATAGATGGTAATATTACCATCCGCGTCCGACTTCTTCTTAAAGATCCATTTGTTTTCTATCGCTCGCCGATCATCGGGCAAGTCAGTCAAAGTCCATACTGTGTTTTCATACATGGATTCTATCTCGGATTTCATGGCTTCAAGCCATTTGTTGGAATCTGGGCCCGCCATCGCTTCTTCATAGTTTGAAGGTTCACCGTTGTCTAACAACATGATTTCCAGGACAGGGTTGTCGTACCACTCTGGTGCGGAACGTGTCCTTGTGGACCTACGAAGTTCAGTAGTAACTTGATCAGAAGTACCTTGATCATCATCATCATTTTCCTCTTCAGTTGGTGTAGGCATCACAGGAACATTTTCCTGAGCTGCACTACTATCCCGTTCAAGAGGTAGTACTTCATCGAGTTCTACTTTCCTCCCACTTGCTTCTTTCGAGAGAAACTCTTTTTCCAGAAAGGATCCGTTCTTGGCAACAAAGATCTTGCCCTCGGATCTTAAGTAGAAGGTATACCCAATGGTTTCCTTAGGGTATCCTATGAAGACGCATTTTTCCGACTTGGGTTCGAGCTTTTCAGGTTGAAGTTTCTTGACATAAGCATCGCATCCCCAAACTTTTAGAAACGACAGCTTAGGTTTCTTCCCAAACCATAATTCATACGGTGTCGTCTCAAGAGATTTAGACGGTGCCCTATTTAAAGTGAATGTAGCTGTCTCTAGAGCGTATCCCCAAAATGATAGTGGTAAATCGGTAAGAGACATCATAGACCGCACCATATCCAATAGAGTGCGATTACGACGTTCGGACACACCGTTACGCTGAGGTGTTCCAGGCGGCGTGAGTTGTGAAACGATTCCACATTTCCTTAAGTGTGTACCAAATTCATGACTTAAGTATTCTCCTCCATGATCTGATCGTAGGAATTTTATCTTTCGGTCACGTTGATTCTCTACCTCATTCTGAAATTCCTTGAACTTTTCAAAGGTCTCAGACTTGTGTTTCATTAAGTAGACATACCCATATCTACTCAAGTCATCAGTGAGAGTGAGAACATAATGATATCCTCCGCGAGCCTCAACGCTCATTGGACCGCACACATCGGTATGTATGATTTCCAACAAGTTGGTTGCTCGATCCATTGTTCCGGAGAACGGAGTCTTGGTCATCTTGCACATGAGGCATGGTTCGCATGTGTCAAATGATTCATAATCGAGAGACTCCAAAAGTCCATCAGCATGGAGCTTCTTCATGCGCTTGACACCAATGTGACCAAGGCGACAGTGCCACAAGTATGTGGGACTATCGTTATCAACTTTACATCTTTTGGCATTCACGCTATGAATATGTGTAACATTACGCTCGAGATTCATTAAGAATAAACCATTGACCATAGGGGCATGACCATAAAACATATCTCTCATTAAATAGAACAACCATTATTCTCGGATTTAAATGAGTAGCCATCTCGTATCAAACGAGATCCAGATACAATGTTCATGCTCAAACTTGGCACCAAATAACAATTATTAAGGTTTATAACTAATCCCGTAGGTAAATGTAGAGGTAGCGTGCCGACGGCGATCACATCGACCTTGGAACCATTCCCGACGCGCATCGTCACCTCATCCTTCGCCAGTCTCCGCTTATTCCGCAACTCCTGCTGTGAGTTACAAATATGAGCAACGGCATCGGTATCAAATACCCAGGAGTTACTACGAGTACTGGTAAGGTACACATCAATTACATGTATATCAAATATACCTTTAGTGTTGCCGACCTTCTTATCCGCTAAGTATTTGGGGCAGTTTCGCTTCAAGTGACCCTTCCCCTTGCAATGAAAGCACTCAGTTTCAGGCTTGGGTCCATTCTTTGACTTCTTCCCGGCAACTGGCTTACCGGGCGCGGCAACATCTTTGCCGTCCTTCTTGAAGTTCTTCTTACCCTTACCCTTGCCCTTCTTGAACTTAGTGGTCTTATTGACCATCAACACTTGATGTTCTTTCTTGATTTCAACATCTGCTGACTTCAGCATTGAAAATACTTCAGGAATGGTCTTCACCATCCCCTGCATATTATAGTTCATCATAAAGCTCTTGTAGCTTGGTGGGAGCGACTGAAGGATTCTGTCAATGACCGCCTCATCCGGGAGGTTAATGTCCAGCTGGGACAGTCGGTTGTGCAACCCAGACATTTTGAGTATATGCTCACTGACAGAACTATTTTCCTCCATCTTACAACTATAGAACTTGTCGGAGACTTCATATCTCTCGACCGGGCATGAGCTTGGAAAACTAGTTTCAGCTCCTCGAACATCTCATATGCTCCATGTTGCTCAAAACGCTTTTGGAGCCCCGGTTCTAAGCTGTAAAGCATGCCACACTGAATGAGGGAGTAATCATCAGCACGTGTCTGCCAAACGTTCAAATCGTCTTGCAGTGCTGGGAGAGCAGGTGGGTCACCTAACGGTGCTTCAAGGACATATGCTTTCTTGGCAGCTGTGAGGATGATCCTAAGGTTCCGGACCCAGTCCGTATAGTTGCTGCCATCATCTTTCAGCTTGGTTTTCTCTAGGAACGCGTTGAAGTTCATGTTGACATGAGCGTTGGCCATTTGATCTACAAGACATTTTTGCAAAAAAAATTAGACTAAGTTCATGATAATTAAGTTCGTCTAATCAAATTATTTAATGAACTCCCACTCAGATTTGACATCCCCTTAGTCATCTAAGTGTTACACGATCCGAGTCGACTAGGCCATGTCCAATCATCACGTGAGACGGACTAGTCATCGTCGGTGAACATTCTCATGTTGATCGTATCTTCCATACGACTCGTGTTCGACCTTTCGGTCTCCGTGTTCCGAGGCCATGTCTGTACATGCTAGGCTCGTCAAGTTAACCCTAAGTGTTTTGCATGTGTAAAACTGTCTTACACCCGTTGTATGTGAACGTAAGGATCTATCACACCCGATCATCACGTGGTGCTTTGAAACGACGAACTTTAGCAATGGTGCACAGTTAGGGGAGAACACTTCTTGAAATTGATGTAAGGGATCATCTTATTTACTACCATCGTTCTAAGTAAACAAGATGCATAAACATAATAAACATCACATGCAATTATATAGTAGTGACATGATATGGCCAATATCAGATAGCTCCATTGATCTCCATCTTCGGGGCTCCATGATCATCTTGTCACCGGCATGACACCATGATCTCCATCATCA
Organism: Triticum dicoccoides; assembly: GCF_002162155.2. Taxonomy (NCBI): domain Eukaryota; kingdom Viridiplantae; phylum Streptophyta; class Magnoliopsida; order Poales; family Poaceae; genus Triticum; species Triticum dicoccoides. The sequence goes on from NC_041391.1 coordinate 562,448,996, forward strand.
TGATCTCCATCATCGTGTCTTCATGAAGTTGTCACGCCAACGACTACTTCTACTTCTATGGCTAACGCGTTTAGCAATAAAGTAAAGTGATTTACATGGCGTTCTTCAATGACACGCAGGTCATACAAAAATAAAGACAACTCCTATGGCTCCTGCCGGTTGTCATACTCATCGACATGCAAGTCATGATTCCTATTACAAGAACATGATCTCATACATCACAATATATCATTCATCATTCATCACAACTTCTGGCCATATCACATCACATGACAATTGCTGCAAAAACAAGTTAGACGTCCTCTAATTGTTGTTGCATCTTTTACGTGGCTGCAATTGGGTTCTAGCAAGAATGTTTTCTTACCTACGAATAACCACAACGTGATTTTGTCAACTTCTATTTACCCTTCATAAGGACCCTTTTCATCGAATCCGCTCCAACTAAAGTGGGAGAGACAGACACCCGCCAGCCACCTTATGCAACTAGTGCATGTCAGTCGGTGGAACCGGTCTCACGTAAGTGTACGTGTAAGGTTGGTCCGGGCCGCTTCATCCCACAATACCGCTGAAGCAAGATAAGACTAGTAGCGGCAAGCAAGTTGACAAGATCTACGCCCACAACAAAATTGTGTTCTACTCGTGCAATAGAGAACTACGAATAGACCTAGCTCATGATGCCACTGTTGGGGAACGTTGCAGAAAATTAAAATTTTTCCTACGGTTTCACCAAGATCCATCTATGAGTTCATCTAAGCAACGAGTCAAGGGAGTGAGTTTGCATCTACATACCACTTGTAGATCACGTACGGAAGCGTTAGAGGGAGCGGTGATGATGGAGTCGTACTCGCCTTGATTCAGATCACCGGAGATCCTAGCGCCGAACGGACGGCACCTCCGCGTTCAACACACGTACGGAGCGTGTGACGTCTCCTCCTTCTTGATCCAGCAAGGGGGGAAGGAGAGGTTGATGATGATGGCTCCAGCAGCAGCACAACGGCGTGGTGGTGGTGGAACAGCAGCACTCCGGCAGGGCTTCGCCAAGCACGTGACGGAGGAGGAAGAGGTGTAGCAGGGGGAGCGGGCGCCAGGACTTCAGGGTGCGGCTGCCCCCTTCCCCCCTCCCTTTATATAGGCCCCCAGGGGGGGCACCGGCCCTAGGAGATTCAATCTCCCAAGGGGGCGGCGGCCAAGGGGGGTGGAGTGCCCCCCAAGGCATGTGGTGCGCCCCCCACCCTAGGGTTTCAACCCTAGGCGCAGGGGGTGGGCCTAGGGGGGCGCACCAGCCCACTATGGGCTGGTTCCCCTCCCACTTCAGCCCATGGGGCCCTCCGGGATGGGTGGCCCCACCCGGTGGACCCCCGGGACCCTTCCGGTGGTCCCGGTACAATACCGGGTGACCCCGAAACTTTCCCGATGGCCGAAATACCACTTCCTATATATAATTCTTTACCTCCGGACCATTCCGAAACTCCTCGTGACGTCCGGGATCTCATCCGGGACTCCGAGCAACATTCAGTATACTCCATACTCATATTCATACAACCCTAGCATCATCGAACCTTAAGTGTGTAGACCCTACGGGTTCGGGAGACACGTAGACATGACCGAGACAGCTCTCGGGCAATAACCAACAGCGGGATCTGGATACCCATGTTGGCTCCCACATGCTCCTCGATGATCTCATCGGATGAACCACGATATCAAGGATTCGAATAACCCCGTATACAATTCCCTTTGTCAATCGGTACGTTACATGCCCGAGACTTGATCGTCGGTATCCCAATACCTCGTTTAGTCTCGTTACCGGCAAGTCACTTTACTTGTACTGTAATGCATGATCCCGTGACCAAACACTTGGTCACTTTGAGCTCATTTTGATGATGCATTACCGAGTGGGCCCAGAGACACCTCTCCGTCATACGGAGTGACAAATCCCAGTCTCAATCCGTGTCAACCCAACAGACACTTTCGGAGATACCTGTAGTGCACCTTTATAGTCACCCAGTTACGTTGTGACGTTTGGTACACCCAAAGCACTCTTACGGTATCCGGGAGTTACACGATCTCATGGTCTAAGGAAGAGATACTTGACATTGAAAAAGCTCTAGCAAAACGAACTACACGATCTTGTGCTATGCTTAGGATTGGGTCTTGTCCATCACATCATTCTCTTAATGATGTGATCCCGTTGTCAATGACATCTAATGTCCATAGTCAGGAAACCATGACTATCTGTTGACCAACGAGCTAGTCAACTAGAGGCTCACTAGGGACATGTTATGGTCTATGTATTCACACGTGTATTACGATTTCCGGATAATACAGTTATAGCATGAATAAAAGACAATCATCATGAACAAGGAAATATAATAATAACACTTTTATTATTGCCTCTAGGGCATATTTCCAACAAAGAGTTGTGGGCGGTGATAGTCATACTGCTTAATACCAACGTCTTATTTTGATTCGGCGGTGTTGTGGGATGAAGCGGCTCAGACCAACCTTACATGTCCACGCACATGAGACTGGTTCCACCGACTGACATGCAACTAGTTTTGCATAAAAAGGTGGCTGGCGGGTGCCTGTTTCTCCTACTTTAGTTGAATCAAATTTGACTACGGCCGGTCCTTGAAGAAGGTTAAAACAACAAACTTGATAATCACCATTGTGGTTTTTGCGTAGTTAAGAACGGTTCTTGCTAGAAGCCCATAGCAGTCACGTAAAACTTGCAACAACAAAGTAGAGGATGTCTAACTTGTTTTTGTAGGGCATGTTGTGATGTGATATGATCAAGACATGATGTGATATATGTTGATGTATGAGATGATCATGTTTTGTAATATCGACAACCGGCAGGAGCCTTAGGGTTGTATCTTTATTGTATGAAATGCAAGTGCCATGTAATTGCTTTACTTTATTGTTATGGGTTAGCACTAGTTGTAGAAGCAATAGTTGGCGAGACGACCCTGACTCTACGATGGAGATCGAGGTGTCGAGCCGGTGACAATGGAGATCATGACGATGCTTTGGAGATGGAGATCAAAGCACAAGATGATGATGGCCATATCATATCACATATTTTGATTGTATGCTATGTTTATCTTTTATGCATCTTATTTTGCTTAGAACGGCGGTAGCATTATAAGATGATCCCTTTACTAAATTTCAAGGTAAAAGTGTTCTCCCTGAGTATGCATCGTTGCCAAAGTTCGTCTTTTTGAAACACCTCGCGATGATCGAGTGTCATAGACTCTGTGTTCACATACAATGGGTGTAAGACAGTTTTGCACATGCAGAATACTTGGGTTAAACTTGCCGAGCCTAGCATGTACAGACATGGTCTCGGAACACTGGAGACCGAAAGGTCGAATGTGAGTCATATAGTAGATATTATCAACATAGATATGTTCACCATTGATGACCACCCCATCTCACGTGATGATCGGATATGGGTTAGTTGATTTGGATCACGTATCACTTAGATAACTTGAGGGATGTTTATTTAAGTGGGAGTTCATCAGTAATTTTATGAATTGAACTTAATTTATCATGAACTTAGTCTTATAGTTTTGCATACCTATGTTGTAGATCAATGGCCCGAGCTACCATTCCCCTGAATTTTAATGCATTCCTAGAGAAAGCAAAGTTGAAAGATGATGGTAGCAACTACACGGACTAGGTCCGTAACTTGAAGACTATCCTCATTGCTGCATAGAAGAATTATGTCCTTTATGCACCGCTAGGTGACAGACCTACTGGAGGAGATGATGCAGATGTTATGAATGTATGGCAAGCTCGATCTGGTTACTACTCAATAGTTCAGTGTGCCATGCTTTACGGCTTAGAACCGGGACTTCAAAGATGTTTTGAACGTCATGGAGCATATGAGATGTTCCAAGAGTTGAAGTTAATATTTCAAGCAAATGCTCGGGTCGAGAGATACGAAGTCGCCAACAAGTTCTATAGCTGCAAGATGGAGGAGAACAGTTCTGTCAGTGAACACTGATACGTCCATTTTGCATCATATTTTCTTACTATTATTTATAATGTTTTTATCCATAATAATGCTTTTTGGAGTAATTCTAATGCCTTTTCTCTCATAATTTGCAAGGTACACACAAACAGGGAGAATTCCGGCAGTTGGACATCTGGACCTGAAAAAGCTACGTCAGGCTACCTATTCTGCACAACTCCAAATGAGCTGAAACTTGACGGATATTTTTTATGGAGTATATAAGAAAATTGGAGCCAATAACTACCATAGGGGGGCCATGAGGTGGGCACAACCCACCTGGGCGCCTAGGCCCCCCAGGCGCGCCCTGGTGGGTTGTGGCCTCCTCAGCCCACCTCTGGTGCCCATCTTCTGGTATATAAGTCATTTTTACCTAGAAAAAAAGGAGAAGGCTTTCGGGATGGAGCGCCGCCGTCTCGAGGCGGAACTTGGGCAGGAGCACTTTTTCCCTTCGGTGGAGCGATTCTGCCGGGGGAACTTCCCTCCCGGAGGGGGAAATCATCATCATCATCATCACCAACAACTCTCCCATTTTGGGGAGGGCAATCTCCATCAACATCTTCAACAGCACCATTTCATCTCAAACCCTAGTTCATCTCTTGTATTCAATCTTGTTACCGGAATTATAGATTGGTACTTGTGGGTGACTAGTAGTGTTGATTACATCTTGTAGTTGATTACTATATGGTTTATTTGGTGGAAGATTATATGTTCATATCCATTATGCTATTTAATACCCCTCTGATCATGAGCATGTTTATTATTTGTGAGTAGTTACTTTTGTTCTTGAGGTCAAGGGAGAAATCATGTTGCAAGTAATCATGTGAACTTGATATGTGTTTGATATTTTGATAGTATGTATGTTGTGATTCCCTTAGTGGTGTCATGTGAACGTCGACTACATGACACTTCACCATATTTGGGCCTAAGGGAATGCATTGTGGAGTAGCAATTAGATGGTGGGTTGCGAGAGTGACAGAAGTTTAAACCCCAGTTTATGCGCTATTCCGTAAGGGACCGATTGGATCCTAGAGTTTAATGCTATGGTTAGAATTTATTCTTAATACTTTTCTCGTAGTTGCGGATGTTTGTGGGAGGGTTAATCATAAGTAGGAGGTTTGTTCAAGTAAGAACAACACCTAAGCACCGGTCCACCCACATATCAAATTATCAAAGTAGCGAACACAAATCAAACCAACATGATGAAAGTGACTAGATGAAATTCCCATGTACCCTCAAGAACGCTTTGCTTATCATAAGAGTCCGTATTGGCCCGTCCTTTGCCTCAAAAGGATTGGGCTACCTTGTTGCATACTTGTTACTATTATCATTACTTGTTCATTACAAATTATCTTGCTATCAAACTACTCACTAACAATTTCAACACCTGCAGACATTACCTTACTGAAAACTACGTGCCATTTCCTTCTGCTCCTTGCTAGGTTTAACACTCTTACTTATCGAAAAGAGATACAATTGATCCCCTATATTGTGGGTCATCAAGGCTATTGTCGGTGTCAAAATCGGTCGATCTCGGGTAGGGGGTCCCGAACTGTGCATCTGAGGATCGAAGGTAACAGGAGGCAGGGGAAACGATGTTTGCCCAGGTTCAGGCCCTCTTAATGGAGGTAATACCCTACTTCCTGCTTGATTGACTTTGATGAGTATAGGGGTTACAAGAGTTGATCTACCTCGAGATCGTAATGGCTAAACCCTAGATGTCTAGCCTGTATGATTGTGATTGCCTCTACGGACTAAACCCTCCGGTTTATATCGAGACTAGAGGGGTCTAGGGTTGTACAGAGTCAGTTTTTAGAGAAAGGAATCTTCATATCCGAACGCCAAGCTTGCCATCCATGCAAAGGAGAGTCCTATCCGGACAAGGGGGAAGCCTTCTATCTTGTATCTTCACTGCCCACCAGTCCGACCCATGTCACATAGCCCAGACTCCCGGAGACCCCCTAATCCAGGACTCCCTAAGTAGCCCCTGAACCAGGCTTCAATGACGATGTGTCCGACACACAGATTGTCTTCGACATTGCAAGGCGGGTTCCTCCTCCGAAAACTTCAAAGTAGTTGACCAAAGTACTATATCTGGCTGTGTATAATAATTACAACCCTGAACCACAAGGGCAAAATACTTAAACAAAAATAGGTCATGTCTTCTGACAGCCTTTCCTGCGAGACGTTATGTTCTGGCCTTATTATTATTTTGAACCATTTTTCAGCCTCCCGCTTCATGTTTCAAGACGCGGTCTTCATTGACACATCTTGTCAAAGCAGAGATCGTGTCCCCTTATTGCGGGATTCTCATCAATACGGATTTGGGTAATCCAACCGTGTCGTTTGCACGACCCCTGGGGAATAGGCGAGTTTTAAGGCTCGTGGGGGATGCTCGATATTCACTGCCTTTATAAGAAGATAATGGTCCACCTTTTTACCCCACACCTTCTTCCTCCTCAGCCCATCTGTCCTCGAGCTCAAGCGCCCCAGCTTCAACTCCTTCCGCCCCCAGCTAACACTCCAGCCATGTCCGGATCTGGAGCGCAAGGCAACTGGATGGCCTCCTCCGTCACGAAGGGGAACATCAAGGAAATTCGGGAAGCGGGGTACTTAGCCAAAGAAATTGCCCATCGGCACCCTGCCAAGAAGCAGATCATTCCCACCTGGAGCCCAATGAGAGGGTAGTATTCATCCCCCACTTTCTTCGTGGGCTAGGGTTTCCACTCCACCCTTTCGTCCGTGGGTCATGTTCTACTACGGGTTAGATTTCCATGATCTAGCCCCGAATTCATTCCTCAACATCTCGGCGTTCATCCTCGTGTGCGAGGCGTTCCTCCGCATTCCCCCTCACTTCAGCCTGTGGCTCAAAGTCTTCAACGTGAAGCCGAAAGTGGTCGAGGGTCAACATGCGGAGTGTGGCGGCGCCATGGTGAGCAAGCTCCCTAACGTCACCTGGCCGAAGGGGACCTTTGTAGAGACCGTGAAGAGATGGCAATAGGCACTACAAAAAAAGACACATCCATGACATTTTGGGCCGAACAATTTTTTTTCTGTCATACATATGACACTTCTATGACGATAATTGTGACAAAACCCGGTATCATCATAGATGTGGTGGGCTCCTACTTCTATGACAAAAAAACACGACAGAAAATGGGTTTTTCGTCCTGGGCGGGCCGGAGACACAGTTGCATGACATTCTTTGGGCCGTCCATGACGGAAAAAACCGTGGTAGAAGGGGGAGGAAAATTTCGGGGAGTTACCGGTTACGGTGGGAGAGCGATGCACATTTCTCTCGTACAAGTACGCGCGTGTGTGTGAGGCGTTGTCTCTAACTGAACCCAAGTGAGGCGTTGGGCTCTAACTGAACCCAAGCGATTGCACTGCAGGCTACGCGTTACTAAACCCGAGCGATCGATGGCTGTTAACTGAACCCGATGGAGCGATTCCTTCGCTACTGCTGCTAACTGAAGCCGATCGATGCTTCCTCTGGGATGAACAGTGAGCGTTGCGGGGGGTGTTTGGATGAATAGTGAGCGGTGGCGTTGCCTCTGGATGAACAGGACCCCGTGGTGTGGAGGGCTGGATGAACAGTAGACGGTGGAGGGGTGGCCGTGGAGGGGTGGTTGAACAGGACCCCGTGGTGTGGAGGGTTGGATGAATAGTAGACTATGGAGGGCTGAATGAACAGTAGACGGTGGAGGGGTGGTTGAACAGTAGCCGGTGGAGTAGCGCGCGGTGGAGGCTGGATGAACAGGAGCCCGTGGAGGCTGGAGGAGGTCGACGGTGGAGATGAACAGTATCCCGTGGAGTCCCGTTTTGCGGTACGCCACACCCCTCCCGATGAACAGGACCCCCGTTTCGACCGTAGCGCTCCAACACAAGTCCGTTTCGTCCGTTTTGCGGTACGCCACACCCCTCCTGATCAACAGGACCCCCGTTTCGACCGTAGGAGGTCTGTTTCCTCCGTTTTGCAGTACGCCACACCCCTCCCGATCAACAGGACCCCCGTTTCGACTGTAGGAGGTCCGTTTCCTCCGTTTTGCGGTACGCCACACCCCTCCCGATTAACAGGACCCCTGTTTCGAACGTAGGAGGTCCGTTTCCTCCGTTCTGCGGTATGCCAGGCCTCGTTTCCATCGCCTGTTCCATCCAAGCCCTCCCGATGAACACGACCAGGCATTCCGTTCCGACCCAGCCGGTTGGCTCCCACGCGTTCCGTTGCCTCCCGATGAACACGACGCATTCCGTTGCCTCCCCATGAACACGACTCATTCTGTTGCCTCCCCATGAACACGACGACGACGCTGTTTCTCCGTTCCGACCCAGCCATGTACGTATGCGCGAGTAGGCGTTCGAGACCCTGCCCGTATGTACGTACATGGCCGTATTTTATTTCTTGCGCCCCTGCCACTGTACATACGTGTACATGCTACGTGCATGCCTCTACTACAACACGTGCGCGCCTCTACTACGACACATGCGCGCCTCTACATCGACCAGTATGTACATACACGTTCGCGACCAGAATGACAACAATACATACGCTTCGACCAGGTGGGTCCCGACTGTCACGCACTTCCTTGCCTGCGAAGATGTAGCTGGTGGGTCCCAGCAGTCAGGGGGGGCGAATCGTTTTTTTGCTCGGACGCACTTCCTTGCGTGCGAAGATGTAGCTGGTGGGTCCCAGCAGTCAGGGGGCAAATCTTTTTTTTTGCCCGGACGCACTTCTTTGCGTGCGAAGATGTAGCTGGTGGGTCCCAGCAGTCAGGGGGCGAATCGTTTTTTTTGCCCGGATGCACTTCCTTGCGTGCGAAGGTGCAGCTGGTGGGTCCCAGCAGTCAGGGGGGAAACATTTTTTTCGTGAAATATGGTGGCCCGTCCGGTGGGTCCCCGCTGTCAGGTGGAGGAATAATTATTTTCCACGTAATAAGGAGGCACTTCCTTGCTGCGGCCATGGACCCAGCTGTCAGCCTCTCCACATACAGTCCACGTCTGATGGAAGTCGTTCCTTGACCACGTTGACCACGCCGCACCGAGAGCACCAGGGCCGTGGACGACAGCGAGGCCTAGAAAGGGGACGACGAAGAGCCGGGAAAGACGCGATAGTGGAAGCCCGCATGGAGAGGAGTACGAGGGTTCACTGGTTCGGCTGCGGTGTGAGGCTGCCGTCGCCGCAGGGCTTGGCCAGCGGTGGGAATAGTAGGGGGCGGTGAGGCCTCCGCAGCAGCACATCCGGCCACGGGAAGCAGGAGCATGCGGCACGACCGACGCTGCTTTGGGCGGCTGGAGCAAGAAGACCGGAGGTTGAAGAAGCACTACGGCCGTTGGATGGACATCGTATGGTCGCTGGAGCTAGAATCGTTTATATTGACTAAGTTGACAAAGCCCTCCGTCCCCGTCAACTTAGTAGTTCCACAAGTCAGCCTCCCACCAAGGTGGGTCCCAGCTAGCAGGGGGGTATTCATTTTTTGTGTGTAATAAGGAGGCACTTCCGGTGGGTCCGAGCTGACAGCAGGGGGAACGTTTTTTTCGCGAAATACGGTGGCCCGTCGAGTGGGTCCCAACAGTCAGGGGCAAACATTTTTTTTGTGAAATACTGGTGGCCTGTCCGGTGGGTCCCTGCTGTCAGGTGGAGGAATAATTATTTTCCACGTAATAAGGAGGCACTTCCTTGCGGCTGCCGTGGACCCAGCTGTCAGCCTCTTCACGTACAGTATTCTTCCGATGGAATTCGGTCGTTGACCACATTGACCACGCCACACCGAGAGCACCACGGCGGTGGATGACAGCGAGGCCTAGGAAGGGGACGACGCGGAGCCGGGGAAGACGCGACAGTGGATGCCCACGTGGAGAGGAGTACGAGGGTTCACTGGTTCGGCTGCGCTGCCGTCGCCGCAGAATAACAGGGGGTGTGGGTGAGTGGAGTGGAGGGATGGCCTGGCCAGCGGTGGGAGCAGTATGGAGGCGGTGAGGCCTCCGCGGCAGCACATCCGGCCACGCGAGGCAGGAGCAGGCGGCACGACCGGCGCTGCTTTGGGCGGCTGGAGCAAGAAGACCAGAGGTTGAAGAAGCACTACGGCCGTTGGATGGACATCGTACGGTCGCTGGAGCTAGAATCGTTCATATTGACTAAGTTGACAAAGCTCTTCGTCCCTGTCAACTTAGTAGGCCCACAAGTCAGCTTCCCACCAAGGTGAGTCCCAGCTAGCAGGGGGAGTATTCATTTTTTTGTGCGTAATGAAGAGGCACTTCTG
>NC_041391.1:562459626-562480783 GCF_002162155.2 Triticum dicoccoides
CGGTGGCCTGTCCGGTGGGTACCAGCAGTCAGGGGGGAAACGTTTTTTTCGCGAAATAAGGTGGCCCGTCCGGTGGGTCCCTACTGTCAGGTGGAGGAATAATTATTTTCCGCATAATAAGGAGGCACTTCCTTGCGACTGCCGTGGACCCAGCTGTCAGCCTCTCCACGTACAGTACTCTTCCGATGGAAGTCAGTCGTTGACCACGTTGACCACGCCGCGCCGAGAGAACCAGGGCGGTGGACGACGGTGACGCCTAGGAAGGGGATGACGCGGAGCCGGGGAAGACGCAGCAGTGGAAGCCTGCATGGAGAGGAGTACGAGGGTTCACTAGTTCGACTGCGGTGTGAGGCTGCCGTCGCCGCAGAATAACAAGGGGTGTGGGTGAGTGGAGGGATGGCCTGGCCAGCGGTGGGAGTAGTATGGGGGCGGTGAGGCCTCCGCGGCAGCACAGCCGGCCACGGGAGGCAGGAGCAGGCGGCACGACCGGCGCTGCTTTGGGCGGCTGGACCAAGAAGACCAGAGGTTGAAGAAGCACTACGGCCGTTGGATGGACATCATACGGTCACTAAAACTAGAATCGTTTATATTGACTAAGTTGACAAAGCCCTTGGTACACTCCAACTTAGTAGGCCCATAGGTCAGCCTCCGAAACGGTGCGCCCCCAGATGTCAGGGGGAGGAATCATTTTTTGGGCGGCCGAAGCTAAGAATATCCGAGATTGAAGAAGAAGCACGACATCCGTTGGATAGACATCCAACGGCCACTGCTGCTAGAACCGTGTGTTGACTATAATAAGTTGACAAAGCCTTGCATACGCGTCAACTTATTTTTTTAGGGGACGCGTCACTTAGTAGGCCCACAAGTGTGTGGCAGAGAACTTATAGCCCATTTGAGTTTTGTAAGAATGTACATCCCATTTTTGAATTCTAATGGAATTTACAACAGCCCATTTACAGTTTGTTAAAAGTACATCCCATTTTCTAGCTAGGACAACGATTAATAATTTCAACCAACCGTTGAAGACATAATTCAATAAAATTTCCCATATTTTGATGGGATCCGAAATATTTTTATCCCGAAATTTCTAGTCAGATTAAATATAAATTTGTATTACGTAAAAATCCAACGAAACATTGCACGCGCAACAATGAAAATTTAAGATTTTCAAAATCCATAAATAATATTTTATAAACTAATTTCGTGTTTGGTGCATTTTTTTATAGTTACTGCCCAGTTTTTATAATTACATCCCATTTATTATTTTTAAAGCCCATTTTCCTGTTAAGCCTAATGCATCCCTCCTAGGAAAGATTTGCAGCCCAGCGGGGCGGAGAATAACAAGTTGACCTTGCCTGGGTATTCCTCAAAAATACGTATAGCTGGGCTAGCTATTTTCATCTTGAAAAAAGTAGTATCTGGGCTGGATATCTGGCCTGGGCTAGACGGGCCACAGCCCGCCCAGTTAATACCCTGCTCTCCTCTGAACAACAACGAAATCATCGCCAAGAAAAACTCTGCAGTGCTCACGCCTCAAAAACACAAACACGCTCGAGCTGCTTGGTCCCAGCTGTCGGCCGCACCTTGTGCAATTCTCTCGTTTATATTGACTACATAGGTTGACAATGGTGTGGGACCGTGATGTCAGGAAACCAGGAGAAAGCAAAAAAAATATAGTTGTACATAATAAGGAGGCACTTGCGTACGTACGGCTATGGCCCTACGGAGGTCTGATACAACGCCCGCTGCTCATTCAGGAAGCCAGGATCATCGGACACCTATGAGCACCTTCGAGAAAATGAGACGGCATGAAACGGTAAGGCCGCGCTTGGGAGCTCTGGTTTATTTCAAACCTGTATTAACATACAAGTGTAATTTACTCATCATCGGAAGGCCTGAGGTCTGTAAGTAAAACCGGCGGGTTACATGTGTAATTTGAGAGACCAGTGTATATTTTACGAGCATTGCTATATGGACGACATTACCAGACGATACATGCACGACATGCGTATCATGCCATCCATGGGCAAGGCTGAAACAACAGCTAACGGCTGGATTAGCAATCGTCCGAGTGTCGTTCATCGTTTTTATCATGTGTGAAGTACTTCCGATATTTTACTAGTCGAAATCGACCAACCAAGCGCCTTCGCCCGAGACCATCTGCTTTAATTTACAAGCGTCAGTTTTACAAGCGGTTTTGGTTGGAAAACGACGATCCAATCACGGCCTAATATCACGAAGCATTATTCTCAGGAGGCACGGTGAACAACTCGTGATTCCGCATGCCACAACATTCCAAGCTCAACTTTGCAATCAAACACAAGGCCTGGCATTACATAGACAATATTCAGAACAAACTCTTAACACTGGAATATCTCAGCAAAGTAACTATTTACTTCTAAATTGAACACAGGAATAGGAAAAAACACTCGACGCTGCTCACAGCAAGGGCGTCCCACTCAAAATATCAAATGCATGTCTTTTGGCTAACATCAATGAGCAAATTTTGACAAGGTTTTCCAATTCAAATATATTAAACTAACGTCTTCTTGCTAACATCAATGAGCAAATTTTGACAAGGTTTTCCAATTCCAATATATTAAACTAACGTCTTCTTGCTAACATCAATGATTAAACTTCGACAAGCTTTTCCCATTCAAAATATGTAATGCCTATGATCGTGTCTTGTCTTAGCTTCTTGTACTTGTTTGGGCACTTTTTGCCCAGGGCACTCCACGTGTTGTTAAATTGCCAATGGTATCTGCAGACTAGTCATGTCACCGGTGTCTAATAATACTCTGTAAAGCTTCTCGGTCATTCCTTCTGTAATGTACCGCATCCAGTGACTGCTTCTTTCTGCAAAGTGGAACGACCAACTGGACCCAGTAACGCAGCAGTTTGCCTTGGACAAATTGGCTCCTTTTGTGCAGTTCAACTAAAATCGGAGTCGGAATAAAACCGAGCTTTAATTTTGATATCCCTGTAAGCAACAATAGGTATAAGGGAAACAATTACTGAGAACGGTTGATGACTTGTCTTAATGGGAAACAAAGCAGGAGAGGAGCAATTCTCCATCAGTGTGATTCATTCATATTGACTGAGACATTATCTTAACAATGCCTTGGTTCAGCATGTATAAAGAACGACAAAGCAGAAAAGTACCATTCCTAAAACAATGCAACTGATTCATTTTTAAAGAGACATTATCTTAACAATACCTTGGTTAAACATGTAGAAAGAACTACAAAGCAGGATAGTACCATTCCTAACAAGTGTTGCAGTTTTGAACTAAGATTCAGTGGTTAATTAATTCTGAGAGTGGCATTGCTTAATTTTACTAGCGGCATTAGATTAACGAAAAGCATAAATAGTTCCAGGGGAGAGTGGGCGCAACAACAATATGTGCTTCCATCTACTTATAAAGGGGGCGATGTTGAGTTTGTTGTAATAAAGCAACAAGCATCATGTCTGGGTTGGTCCCATTTTTGTTCACTACTTAATGGGAAAAGACAGCAATACAATAGCTTCAATTCAACATTTATTTAAAACATTACCGATACAAGTAGCACAATATCTCAAAGCACACTTCACAATCATGTGGATGAAGGCCTGTACCGACCTTTCATGAGAACACCAGGATAAAATACGAATCTGCTAACACGAATAGGAAATCCAATCTCATTTTGTGCAGTTGCACTAAAATCAAGCAAAGTGTTTCGCGTAGCGAAGCAAAATGTCGCAATAGCAACAAGTTGAATAGATATCATGTGGTTGAGACCAAGATTTGAAACAACTCAACAGGAACACTGGAAACAAATCTCGATCTCCTTTTGTGCAGTTCCACCAAAATTAAGCAAAGTCACCGGTGTGACATTCAAGTTGAACTGCACAAAACACTCTTAAAACATAAGTGTTTCGAGTAGCGAAGCAAAATGTTGCAATATCAACAAGTTGAATCGATACCCCTTTTTTAACAGAGGCAAAAAAGGAAACAATTACTTGCCGATAAAGTAGGATGAAACAAACGGTGACAGAAAGAAACATCTAACTTATCTTGGATGGAAAACAAAGTAGGATAGTAGCATTTCTAAAACGGTTGCATTGATTCATATTAACAGAGACACTCTCTTGAAACAACATTCGTTAAAAATGTAATTTACTTTTAACAGTGGCATTGCTTCAATTTTCTGGTGGCATTCTTAGATTAAGAACAACAAAATAGCTGTATGGGACATGCTAGCACCATTTGCGTCCACACATATAAATGGGTGATGCAGAGTATGTAGCCAAGCAACATATCTGTGTTGGTCCCATATTTGTTCTCTTTGAACTTTTTTCCTATGTGAGGGCAGCAAATATAGTCCTGCACAAACTACCCGACCCCCCTAGTTCCTTTCCCTTTTCAACAAAGAGATCGGTTCCTTACAGATGTGTGTACTGGGTTACCCCCTTTTTCCCTTTTCGACCAACAAAGCGGTTGGATAGCCAGTCTATACTACTTTTCCTCCCTCCTTTCCTCATTGAACCACGTCCTAGATTCATGCTCCACCCCACTGCACCTTTCTTTCCTCTTTGAACCAAGACCTAGATTCGACTACAGATCAAAAAAGATCCACATGCAGCTAGAGCAACGACCGTTTCAAAGAAACTTATGCCTTAGGGTCGTCGGGATGTGGCAAGGCATGCGGCGGGAGGCTGGATCTACCCACACTACATACGGCAGCGAGGAAGAAGGGGTCGGTGACCCTCCTGCACAGGCGCTGGATGAAAGAGAACAACGTAGCCGGCAGTGGATTGCCTCCCTCGCCGAAGGCGATAGAGTTAACGCTGCACCTCCTCCCCTTCCCGTGCGACGGGATATGGACGCCTCCTTCACCAGCTGTGAGGGGGGAGAGAGAGACAAGAGGCCAACGCAATCTTGTTTAGATCTGGTGAAGAGAGGGTGAGAGACTGTGAATATAGCAAACCCTAGCAAATGAACGTTGAGCCCCCAGCGTGTAACATATATGTATTGCCGCGAGCGTGTGGAGAGTGCAAACCCTAGCGAACAAGTGCTGAGGTTCCCGCTTATATATATACTAATGTAGTACGGACTGAGCTCCGGTGCCTTCACTCCATCTGCTTTTGGCTGTATGACAAGTGAGCCAGCCACATTTTGGGCCCACCTGTCATAAACCCAAAGGCAGGTGCACTAAGTCAATGAAGCTGCGTCCATATAGTACTCTCGTGTGTATACGACTAATATATAGTGGAGTGGTTTTCTTATTCTCTCCATAACAATCGTTTTAAATTGTGTAAGTACGAAATGAAACTCTTTATTTAATGTACAGTGAAGAAAACTAGTACTACTTCCGATGAACTAACGATCCACGCCCACGCGTCCTGGTCGCACTTCCTGTCCTTCACGTGTGGTACACTACCCTCCCTTAAGTGAACAACCACACATGCGCCAAATTATCGGAAACGTGTGAGAGTGTGTACAAATAAAGAATTTTAATTTCAATTATCGGAAAGGTCTGAGAGTATTACAAAGTTTGACTTCAGTCAAATCTAATATGCGGAGTAAATAAAAATGGAGGGCTACTACGTCCATCCAGGTTTTTAGTCCACACCATTTTTTAAATCAAAGTTAATAGCTGGACAAATAAAATTACAGGGGAGCTGGAGACAAAGTTGTGAGAAGGCTTAGAAATCAATACAAAACTTATGCTCTTAGTACCAACGTCGATCCTTCTTCGAGGAAACATTTGGTTCATAGCCAATTGTGTGATAAAATTGCACCAACGTGAAAGACGACTGCGTCTCCAACGCAACCAAGGTGAACTGACGAAGGATATCATCTTTGTGCGTAACAAGCAAAGAGCACTCATGGAAGACAACTTGTTTTTCATTGAAAATCGATCAGCTTCACCAGCCGACGCAACCATGAGGCGCGACCATGAGCATCGATAGGTCATCGTGGTGATGCATCATCCATTTGGCATCAAGTTTGGGTGAGGCACCTATGAAGTTCGACAAATCCTCACTGTGGTCTGTTTCTTCTCAGTAATCAAGCTCGAGGAAGGAAGAACCACGTGGTAGAGGACAGTGAGGCGGAACAACAATGGCCATCCAATTTTGTGCAGTTCCACTAAAATTGAGGAAGACATGCCCGGGTATGGAGACACGCATCGCTGTTTCCAAAAATATAAAAAATGGTTAATGAAAAGTACACCAACAAACAGAAGCATCATAATTATATCTTGATGGGAACTAAACCAGGATGCCCGAGAAAAAAACATTTCTTCATTTAACCAGTGATAGTACTACCACCATATGGACAATGACCGCACAACCACCATGTACTTTTTGTCGAAACAACATGTATACCTCCACCGAGTCATAAATCAGGACAACTTTTCGAGTGGCATTTCCTCTATAATAGTACTAGTAGGTGATGTTGGACCAGCCGACGAACCCTAGCTACTATGCATGGGGAGCTGGGGAGTAGTCGCATAGAAGAAAACCCGCACGCAACGACCTGGGGAGCTGGACCAGTACAAGAAGTTATACCTCAGGTGGGCGAGATGTCGTTTAGGCAGGCGGGCGGGATCTGCCCACACGACGGCAACGAACAAGGGCGCGGAGGATCTTCGTCCGCGCCAGCGCCTGCTCTGAGAGGACGGTGCGCATCGGCTCCCCCCGTCGCCGACGGCAACAACATCAACGCTGCACCTCCTCACCTCCCGCAGCGGACGGGATTCGGCCGGATCTGTGACCATCGGTGAGGAGAGAGATAGACTGGACACTGTCATCTTGTTTTGATATGGAGAGGGTGAGAGAGCAAGAAGCGAGAAACTCTATCAAACAAGAGGCTATAATGGAGAAAAAAATCTCTCCATAGCAGTGGTTTTAAATAGAATACACGCGTTCCCGGAAAAAAGAAACGAAAACTAGCGGACAATTTTGTAAGGGTCTGTCTAGGACACATCTGGATGTGACATAGTTATGTCACATCAAGTTGATGTCCACTCTGTTTGTGGTCTATTTTTGTCCTAGTTTTTTTTGTTTCTTGTTGCTACATTATATACTTGTGGGAGCTTAGATGTGATATCCTTAAATAACATCTAGAAGTGAATTAGACAAACTAATTTTCTAATGTACCAAGAAAGAAAACTCGATCAAAAACACACCCCCGCTTCCAGGCCGCAAGAGTCGTCGCGCACACACACATAGACATAGACATGCATATCCGTGTTTACGTAAAATTCCATTTCCATCTCCATCTCCAATAATATTTGTCCAACTGGCACATTATTTATGTTGCTAATTATATATGCAACAATATTAACGTACAACATCTCTTGTTTGCGCACGTCCGGACCGCTGCCACGGCCCGTCTTGACCAACCCGAACCCTCTTCATCACCCGCACGTGCTTACCACCTGAAGAGGCCAGTGCCGCATTCATGCCCGGCCAGAGCAGACGCGACCTCTCACTGGCACCGACATTGAAGCGGCGCGCCGGCCGAGAGAGCGTCGCCCGCGCCGCTTCCGGGTGCACGCGGCTGCTCCGCGTTCAAAGGTCGCAATAGCCGGCTACAACATGCATGTAAAAAGTTTTTGGGAGTCCGTGCTATAGCTAGCTGTCCTCCCCCAACTCGTCAATCTCTTCCAGTAGTGCTAGTAGTACTCCATGGCGCGATCCATCGACAAGCAGGCGGGAAAGTTATCGTATACTCGGTTTGCGGTGAGTGGCATGCTGAGCGACCGTGTGGGGTCGAGCCGTGGAGGAGGGTGAGACACGAACACGACAGACGTGATTTAAACGTTGGTTTTGCTCGATGGCGCGATCCAACGAAATGAAACATTGGTTTCTCTCCGTTTCCATTTTCTCTCCGGAAAAACGGAAACTTTCCACTCCATTTTCATTTCTATTCCAAGGTTGCCCCATTACAACATTTCATCAAATACAAAGGAAAACTAACACGCATGCTGATGCATCTCAATGATTCACAAATCGTAGCCAATATTTACTTCACAACTAAAGAAAAAAAGTTGTGAGAGCATGTACGAAAGAAAAACTGCTGATGGGGTCACTACGACTTAAACCCTAAACCCTAAACATGATTTAATTCCCTGGCCAGGTAGAACCTGTCGAAGGAAAGACGGCTGGCACCCTCGGATCATACGATGCTTTTGTGCAGTTCCACTAAAATCGACCTGAGCATCCCTGATGGCAAAGATATTGAAGAAGTGTGATTAGAATAATAGTACTGGCACTAGTTCATGAGACATAAACTCATCACAAGTAGAAGCCAGTAGAAGTAGAGAAAGATCGACATGGAGATGGAGCTACGGCAGTGGAGCAAGCCGTCTCCAAAAGGAAGATGGACTACCTGGGACGTCGGGCTGTAGCTAGAAGGGCGGTTGGGATGCGGCATCGGCCCAAACCGCGGTGACCCCGGATTGGGACGCACCGACTGTGGGTTTTCTCCCTTGCCGATGTCGACCGCGTCTACGCAGAACATTGTTCCCTTCCCCCAGCTGTGGGATCAGGCCCGTCGTTCTATGCTTGTGAAGAGAGCAACCTTAGCAAGCAGGCTTGTAGCTTTGGCTCCTGCTAGTGTATATATAGTGATTTTCTTTTTCTCTCCATATCAACCATTTTATATTGCATACGTGTCATTCAAGAGTGAAATGATGGTTGTTTCTTCCGACTAACTTACTGTGTGATTTGACTACTCCTTAGTGGCCCCTACACGTACCACCCCTACGTGTATGCAACAGTCACACGTACACATGGACGCAAAAACGCGTGTGACGCCCTAATGCATGCATGTCCGAGCACACGACAGGACACAGACGGTCATGCTAAGTGCTCAACCTATACGTGCATGCACACACATACTCAGTCAGGGTGAGCTAGTGACCGTATAAACACCGGAAAATATATATATTGAGCGCAATGAGCGTATTATGAAGTCCACTGACCGTATTTTTACAAATATACAGTGACAGACAGTGTATTTATCTCGTTTGAAATTAATCCATATTAACCGGAGAGGAGGCAGTATGGACTAGCATTACTTGCGCGTGGTGGCTCGCAGGACAAGGAGAAACTTTGACTAATGCAAGCTCTCCCTCGCTCAGGCGGTGGACGTGCAACAGTTAATTCTGTGTCAGATTGCCAGAAGCATACGCTATACTACTAGTGCTACTATTGTCCGACTTCCCAAATAGGCGAACAGCCAAGCGCAAAGTTTACTAATATAGTCTATAAAGGTACGTACTATACTAGTACTAGGAACCGGATGGAGGAGCGTCTGCACTCTTATTATAATTTTAAAATGTGATAAAGCAATCTTCAACACATTTGGTTCTCTTCGAGGGTTCTCGCATGTGATAATGGAAGTTGATTGCATGGAACACTCGCCACAATTCTCGCTTAATTCTGGCTCATATCCTATTACAAATAGTAGCGCTCGGTAATATTTCCTCTTTTTTTGTTATTCAGCATGTAAATAGGTCAGCAAACCTTGCGACGCATCTTCGTGCAAACCGTGCTTGCTGTACTTTGAATGTGGCCGAGAGCTGGATTGATGAAACACCTCGCTTCCTACTTTTTTTGCGAGGTGTTCGCACACGAACACGTCACGTGTACCCTCGATGCCGGGGGTGATACGTCGCAGCTCACGTCGAAGGCGTCTCACCGGAAGCGCGATTCGCAAGTCGACCGGCGAGAGCTTTTGAGGACCCGAAACCCCACACTCCCGGGAGGGACCCCGTCGGGGAGTGCGGCGGCTATGGGCTGCCCTAGGTCGGTCAAGCCTCCCCTAGAGCCTCGGTACTCGCAGCTCTCCAACGCGAAGAACAACGAAGAACGAGGGAGCAAGAACGAGGGAGAGACAAAACATATATGAAAAAGTATTAGATGTGTTTTTTGCGATTGTGTGTTGTTCAATCGGCCGTCACCTCTCATCTATTTACGAGGTGGCTGGACTTCCCGTACAAGAAAAGGACTAAAAATTCCATCCAAAACATGAAAAACCCTAACCTAACTCGAACAGAAATCTTTGGTAATTTCTTGGACCAACTCGGTCTCACCGATTGGTTCATTTCGGTCCCACCGAGTGAACGTTGCCAACTCTCTGTATCCTTATGTAATTTTCTGGATCAACTTGGTCTCACCGATTGGTTTGCTTCGCTCCTACCAAGTCAACATTGCCAACTCTCTGGTAAATTTTCGGACCAACTCGGTCTCACCGATCAAATCAACTCGGTCGGTCCGAAATGACTCTGCAGCTTCTGTTTCTGACCTTGTTTTGCCTCCACAGGTTGCATACGACCTCGGATTAAGACGATTTTTATATCAAAATCCACCGTTTCGATGAGATGCACAACTTTCATGTTGGAATGTTTTACATCAGAGGCTGTATTAATTGATTTTCATGCCATTATTTAATCTGGTATCAACATGAGCATCTCCGAACTTGTCATAACTATTACATCTGAGCTCCGTTATAGACCATCTTCATATCCATTTCGATCTTCTTAAAGAGATCCATTCAGAGGTGACCTCCAATAATAAGTTTGAATTAGTCTTGATGCAGCCTATGCTAATTTTATGACTGTGCCACTTTTGAGCGTCAACACATGCCCCCCTGTTTTTCGGCATAGCTAGCGCGCCAAAAAATAACTTGTACGAAGTTTGTTCTAAGGACGATGTCAACACTCCATCGGTCATTTATATGTTCTGAGGAAGATAAGTATATATCGATCGTGTTTAATGCTAAGGGCGATAATTATTTATCGGCCGTTGCCTATCTAGGCTTCTTGCCACACACTTGGGTGGTATTTCTTTAAATATTTTCCATTGAGAGCTCGAGGTAACAATGTCCCTTGTATGGATTCTACCAAATATGAATTTCCAGGAACCACTCTTGTAATACTAAAAGGACCTTCCCAACTTGGAGACCACTTCCCAAATTTTCTGTCTTTCGAACCAATTGGTAGAATCACCTTCCACACGAGATCACCAACTTGAAAAGTCTTCAACTTGACATTTTTATTGTAAGCTCTTGCCACCCTCAACTTATCTCTCTCTACGGCCTCCAAAGCAGACAAACGTTTATCAGCGACTTCATCAATATTGTCCATCATCAAGTTATAAAAGTCCACCGTCGACAAATTATTTTGTTTGGCTATTCTCAATGCATTCAAATTTACTTCCACTAGTAAAACGACCTCTTGACCATATACGAGCTCATATGGAGTTACCTTTGTAGCACCATGCCTTGAGATTCTGTGTGCCCACAAAGCTTCAGACAATAGCTCATGCCATCTCCTTGGATTATCCTCAATCTTCTTCTTGATGAGCTTGATTAATATTTTATTGCTAGACTCAGCTTGTCCATTGGCTTGGGCATAATATGGAGAGGAATTGAGCAACTTTATCTTATATGATTCGGCAAATTCTCTAACTTGATGTGACATAAAGGATGAACCTTGGTATGTAGTTAATGTTTGAGGAATGCCGAATCTATGAATAATGCACTCAGTTATGAATTGAATTACCTCTGTATGAGTCATATTTTTGAGTGGTATTGCTTCAAACCATTTAGTGAAATAATCAGTCGCCACCAACACGAACCGATGCCCCTTTGAAGAAGAAGGATGAATCTCTCCAATAAAGTCTAATCCCCAACCTCTAAAAGGCCATGGCTTGATAATAGGATGTAACATAGCAACGGGAGCCAACTGAATATCACCAAACTTTTGACAAGCTTCACATCCTTTATAATATCAGAAGCAATCATTAACCATTGTCGCCCAATAAAACCCAACACGTCGTAATAACCATTTCATCTTGGGAGCCGACTGATGAGTGCCACAAATACCCTTCATGGGCCTCTCCCATAGCAACTCTCGCTTGGTCCTCGTCCAAGCACTTTAAAAGAACATCATCAACCATTCGGCGATAGAGACCATCATCTCTCATTGTGTATTTGAAAGCCATACGCCGAACAGTCCTGTCCACCCTCTTACTAGGATCACACATATAATCAATTATGGGTTTCCTCCAGTCTTGATTTTCTCCTGCATTAAATATTTCATTAGTGGCCGAAACGGTGGGCTCCGGTTCAGCCTCCCCTATGTTGGCAAGACTAGACATCGGCCTTTGAGAAATATGAAACATGCCATGATCAACATGATAGCCAGATGCTTGTTGTGCCAACTCATTTGCTCTCCAATTGTCATGTCTAGATATATGAGCAATGCTAAAATAATCCAAAGTAGAAATTATATCTAGACATTTATCAAGATAAACATTAAGTGATTCGTCAAAACATTGAAAGACTTTGGATATTTGTTGCACTACTAATAACGAATCACCAAAAGCCTCAATATGTGTAGCGCCTATGGCAAGCAACATTTCTAAGCCGAATAACAATGCTTCATATTCAGCTTGATTATGTGTGCAAAAGTATTCTAAGCGGCATGAGGCTTCAAAAACAGCACCATGAGGAGATATATAAACAATACCCACACCTTGGCCATTGCTACAAACTGAACCATCAAAATATAATCTCCATGGTACTAACGAGACAAGGTTTATATCAATATCATGCTTTTCATCAATCTGATGCTCAACAATAAAATTAGCAACGATTTTGCCTTTAATGAATTTCAGAGATTCATAAGCCAAATCATATTCAATTAAAGCATAAGCCCACTTGCCAATTCTACCACTAAGAATTGGCCTATGCAACATGTACTTGATGACATCGGTTCGACAAGCTATAACGCAAGTACTAGGCACTAGATAATGTCTCAATTTTGTACAAGCATAATATAAGCATAAAATAATTTCTCAATAAATGTATACCTTGTCTCGGCGTCCAATAAGCGTCGGCTCAAATAAGTAATAGCATGCTCCTTTCCTTCGGTCTCTTGAGTCAAAACAGCGCCAATAACACCTTCCTCCACTGCAATATAAAGCTTAAAGGGCTCTCTATATTTGGGAGCTTTCAACACCGGAGGAGTGCACAAATAACTTTTTATCATATCGAATGCTTCTTGCTGTTTTGCCCCCCAAGTAAAATTGGCATCGTCCTTTAACTGAAGGATGAGAGTGAATGCATCAACCTTCCCTGACAAGTTGGCTATGAATATCCTTAAATAATTGACTTTGCCAAGGAACTTTTGCATATCTCTCTTGCATGTTGGAGCCTCCACCTTTTGTATAGCTTCTATCTTTTTGGGATCAATCTCTATGCCATCTTGATGAATAATGAAACCCAAAAACTTTCCAGCCGATACACCAAAAGCGCACTTCAAAGGATTCATCTTTAGTCCATATTTTTTCATTCTCTCAAAAGCTAAGCGCAAATCGGCAAGATGAGATTCAAAAGCATCTGATTTGACAACAATATCATCAATATAAACCTCAAGTATAACACCAAGCAAATCATGAAAAATTAAATTCATAGCCCTTTGATATGTGGCACCGGCATTTTTCAATCCAAAGGTCATCACTGTCCACTCAAATAAACCAAGGAAACCGAGACACCGAGAAGCTGTTTTGGACATGTCCTCTTCGGCCATAAAAATCTGGTTATACCCCACATTACCATCAAGAAAGCTAATGACCTTATGTCTAGAAGCATCATTAATAAGCATATCGGCTATTGGCATAGGATACTCATCTTTAGGTGTAGCTCTATTCAAATCTCTGAAATCAATGCACACCCTCAACTTGCCGGAGCCTTTCTTCTCTACTGGTACAATGTTAGAAATCCACTCGGCATACCTGCAAGGTCTAATAAAATTAGCTTTAAGCAAACGACCAATCTCTTCCTTGATCCGGTCATACATTTTTGGATTAAACTTTCTGGTCGATTGCTTGTATGGTCTAAAACCAGCCTTTATAGGTAAATGATGCTCCACTAGCTCTCGGCTTAAACCTGGCATCTCATGATATTCCCATGCAAAGCAACAAACATATTCTTTCAATAGCTCAATGAACTTAGCTTTATGATCGGCTCTTAAATTTTTGTTTACAAATGTCGGCCTAGGAATTGAACCATCTCCTATATCTATTTCTTCTAATGGATCAGCCGATGTAAAACCTTGTCCTAATTTATCCATATCATCTAACTCTTCTATGGACTCGTACATATCGTTCTCATTGGACCGATATTCTACAAGACGCTTTTGTAACCACTCTGAGTTAGGATCCATTTAAATACATCATACCTTGGAGCCTATTATCGCCAACCGGCTTTAAAGAAACAGGCACGAAACCACCTTTTGTGGCGCTAAGAAAATCAAATTCTGACAAGTCGCGCCCCGTCAAGCAAGTAGCATTGGGATGTTGCCAATCCACCGATGCATCGGCCAAAGCAACACAAGCCGAATTATCCGCATGAATGACTTCTACTTCATCATCAACCCATTGAATTAAAAACTGGTGCATAGTAGATGGCACGCATTGGTTTGCATGAACCCAATCGCGGCCTAATATCACATTGTAGTTACCTTGCACCTCAGTGACAAAGAATTCGGAAACCAAAGTTTTGCTTCCCACCGTAAGCTCCACATACATTACACCTTTGGCTTCAGTTTTCTCTTTGCCTTCAAATCCATTAAGCACCATGTTGGTCTTTATTAACTCTTCATCACGCAGCCCCAATTTTTTGAAGACCGAATATGGCATAAGATTCAGCACATCACCACCATCGACAAGCATTCTAGCAACCGGCGATCCATTAATATGACCTTTAAGGAACAATGGCTTCAAGCGCATAACCGGTTCTTTTGGCTTCTCGAATATAGCATTTTTAGGACCAAAATCTAGCTGAGCTACTTCCCCTTCTTCATCTATAGCACGAAATTCAGCGGGTAAGTAATACACCATATTAATATCCATACCTTCATGAACCGGTGTAGACTCATAATCAAGCATTTCATCTCCTTCCGCAAACATGTCCACTGACTCCGAAATATCTCCAAGGGAAGAGGAAGTAGTAGGCAAAGTGGACGATGTCATAGTAGCCACATCGTCCTCCATTGGTGGTGTAGGTGTTGCTATGATCAATGCAGATGCTATAATGTTTTCCTTTTGCTTTGGCCTCCACACTTGTTTTGGGGGTGGTACCATTGGACGGCTTTCATTGAATAATTTATCCCTTAGCTTTTCTGCTCCTTGTTCCTCCTTCTCATGACTCCTCATGCGCTGCAATCTCCTTTTTTGTGCCTTGGTCAGACCGGAAGGACACCACTTAGGCTGACTATATTTTGGATCCCTCGACTTGGCCTTGCTTGCGCTAGCTTCATGATCATTAGCCATGGGGCCTTGCTGGACCGCAGCCACATCTTTATTAGAATCAGCCGGATTATCAACAATAATCGGCTCTTTGATTATTAATTCTTTAGTGCCTATCATAATAGTTTCACCACTAGCCTTCTTCTCCTTTTGCTTGCTAGGCTCTGAAATTTCAGCACTTGGTGATTTGGCACGCCACACTTGCCGGTTGACCCTTTTTTGATTATCTTGCATTGGCCGATTGACACCATTGTTTAAACGGCCTCGTGTGGGATAAGAAAGCCTCTCATGAACAGGCCTCCTTGGTTCTGCCCAACCCGGATGAAAAGCATAAGGGGCTATTGGGGGCTGCCCCCATCCTCCATTGAAGCCTCCCATGTAGTATGGTGCATAGGGGGGCGGCGCCATCCATGGTCCTGGTGCCCATGACCCATATGGCCTTGCGTGATGCTGAAATTCTTCCCTCGGAGGTGATCTTGAGCGCTTCAAATTTGATGACCGGTTAGAGCTAGAACCGGCCGCTTGATTGGCATACTTGGACAACAGCATATCAAAAGTTGGCTTGATTCTCTTGCGCTGCACTTTAGCTTCATTCGGACTCTTGGGCTTAACAAATTTGACATGAGTGTTCTCTTGCACTTGTGGTTGCCCCCCGAGTGTAGGATTCTTGATGGTGATCTTGATTACCTCCTTGCCACCGGGTTGCTTGTCATGCACAACTTGTCTCCCCCAAACCTTGTTGCTCTCCTCATTTTTCCTGGGCTCACCAATGACAATATTATTTTTATTAGCCGATTCAGCTATGTTGGGCCGAATTAACATCTTCTTCCCCTCCAAATCCATGGTGTTCATTGGGAAAGGCTGCTTATCAACTTGCATCTCAGAAAAATTCAATCGTCCGTCATTAATGGCTGATTGTATATGTCGTCGAAAAACATTACAATCATTAGTAGCATGAGAAAAAGAATTATGATACTTGCAATAAGCACGCCGTTTCAGCTCTTTGAACGGCGGTAAAGTATGAGATATCCTAATAATCTTGGCTTGCGCAAAGCATCAAATATTTTATCACACTTAGCAGTGTTGAAAGTAAATTTCATCTCTTCATCACGATTCTTATGAATCGGCTTTAAATCATTGCAAGTAAATGGTTTGGCCTTAGATGGCCAAACAAATTCAGCAACATAAATATCACCCTCATCGTCCGAGTGGTCACTATCATACTCAACCATATTCATCTTAGGACGATCAGTTTTATATCTATGCACCTCTTTAAGATCTTTGCTTCGGCTTTCTTGAGACAAAGCCCTTTGCAAGACTTGGTTGATATTTAAAAACTCATGTCCTTCTAGCCTTTCTCTAATGTGAGTTCTCAAACCACTAAGCACAAGATCAGCCAAATCTCTCTCGGTTATCACCAAACTATAGCACCGGTTTTTTGTATCTCTAAATCTCTTGACGTAATCGGAGACTGAATCATCATGCTTTTGTCTAACCGATGTAAGATGTGACAACTTAAGCTCATTATCACCACTATAAAAATGATCATGAAATTTTTGTTCCAAGTGAAACCATGTACTAATAGAACCAGGTGGTAACGCAGAAAACCACGAGAAAGCAGTACCGGTTAAAGATAAAGGAAAATAACATACTCTCCCCTCATCTCGTGAACTTGCCTCACCTAATTGTGCCAAGTACTGACTAACATGCTCCCAGGTGGTTTTTGTGCCCTCTCCATTAAACTTGACAAAATCTGGAATTTTATATCCCAGAGGACATTGAATTGCATCAAAGTATTCTGGATATGGCTTTTGGTAAATAGGGTTCCTTGGTAACTCAACTCCAAAATTCTCTCGGAGCATCTTAGCCATCTCCCCTCTAAGATTAGCTAGACCATCATCCACGGTGGACGATGAAGCTTGTGGCGGTAGCATAGGAGGAGTAGGGTTAGTAGTTGCAGGTGTGAATTGTGGCATGCATGCCGAATTGTAATTCGGCAGTGATCTAATAGTGTTTGCTCTTGTAGGTAGGGTTTGGTTCGGCGTCACCACCGAACTTGGCATATTCATGATAGGATTAATGGGTGCAACAACAATTTGATTTGTGGGGCTACGATAAAAATTCATCGGCATGGGGGGCGCCGATGAAATAGGTAAAGTTGGACTAGGGATTTCTGCGGTAGCAGGCACACCAACATTACCACTAGATGATTGAGGCACACTATTTTTAGCATTACTATTTTCAAAGAAAATTTGGTATAAAAGATTATTGCTATCAGTAATGCGACTATCAATTTCAGCCCATACCTCAGGAGAGAAGGTATTACTTACAGAGGGTTTAACATGTTCATCATGAAGAGGAGGAAACTTGATTTCTCCAACCAGAGTGATATTGCCTTGACGATCCTTTTTGAACTTAGCAAGGAACTCCTACATCTCCTTCTCTTCACGCGCCTTCTTGTACTCCTCATAAGCTTGGCGATGTTCCTCTGATAACTCCTCAAAATTGGGCTTGATTATGTTATCGGCGTCGATTTCCGAGGGCTTGGGAATCTTGTCGTTGCTAGACATGATGGATGATGATGATGATTGATCTTGTCCCCATCAGAGTCGCCAAAAAGTGTGTTCGCACACGAACACGTCACGTGTACCCTCGATGCCGGGGGTGATACACCGCAGCTCACGTCGAAGGAGTCTCACCGGAAGCACGATTCGCAAGTCGACCGGCGAGAGCTTTTGAGGACCCGAAACCCCACTCCCGAGAGGGACCCGTCGGGGAGTGCGGCGGCTATGGGCTGCCCTAGGTCGGTCAAGCCACCCCTAGAGCCTCGGTATTCGCAGCTCTCCAACGCGAAGAACAACGAAGAATGAGGGAGCAAGAACGAGGGAGAGACAAAACGTAGATGAAAAAGTATTAGATGTGTTTTTTGCGATTGTGTGTTGTTCAATCGGCCGTCACCTCTCATCTATTTATGAGGCGGCTGGACTTACCGTACAAGAAAAGGACTAAAAATTCCATCCAAAACATCAAAAACTCTAACCTAACTCGGACAGGAATCTTTGGTAATTTCTTGGACCAACTCGGTCTCACCAATTGGTTCATTTCGGTCCCACCGAGTGAACGTTGCCAACTCTCTGTATCCTTATGTAATTTTTTGGATCAACTCGGTCTCACCGATTGGTTTGCTTTGGTCCTACCGAGTCAACATTGCCAACTCTCTGGTAAATTTTCGGACCAACTCGGTCTCACCGATCAAATCAACTCGGTCAGTCCGAAATGACTCTGCAGCTTCTGTTTCTGACCTTGTTTTGCCTCCACAGGTTGCATACGACCTCGGATTAAGACGATTTTTATATAAAAATCCACCATTTCGACGATACGCACAACTTTCATGTTGGAATGTTTTCCATCAGAGGCTGTCTTAATTGAGTTTCATGCCATTCTTTAATCTGGTATCAACATGAGCATCTCCGAACTTGTCATAACTATTACATCTTAGCTCCGTTATAGACCATCTTCATATCCATTTCGATCTTCTTAAAGAGATCCATTCAGAGGTGACCTCCAATAATAAGTTTGAATTAGTCTTGATGCAGCCTATGCTAATTTTATGACTGTGCCACTTTTGAGCGTCAACACGGGGTACCTCGCTTCCTAGTGACCAGTGTCTTGGCTGATCGTCCTAAGAATGCTTATATATGAATAAAGCTCTCTCATTTACCCGCAAAAAATATTAAGCCATATTAACCGGAAAGGAGGGAGTATGGACTAGCACTACTTTTTGGTGTGTCCCGTCAACTCGCAGAACGAGGAGAAGCTTGCAGGACAAGGTGAAGCTCACCTACGCATTTTGACTAATGCAACCTACCCTCGGTGGACATGCATCAGTCCACTCGGTGTCAGATTGTCAGAGGCATACACTATAGTACCCAACATGCGGAGTACCATCATTGTTCGACTTCACGAAGAGGCGAAGAGCCAAGCGCAGTAGTACGAGTAGTACTACTACTAGAACCGCATGGTGGAGCGTTTGTACTCTTATTTCTTTTTATCTCTGATAGAGTACACGTTTATTCCGAAGAAGGGCGGAAAACGGCAGCCCAACATGTAATGAATGATATCGATCAACCAACCATGCTCGAATATATCTTGGCCTCCATGCGAACCCGTCTGTGTGTTCTCGCTCCTCGTCTCTCTCAAGGAACGGCGGGTTGGCTCTTTGCCGTCAATTGAGATCGGTTTGCTCACACTCCTGTCCCACATGTCAGTGATATGCCAAGAGGAGGTGCATTGACCGTCTGGCCATACGCGTACTTGGTTTTGAACCTTCATACTACTCCTCCCTCCATCACAGTTTACAGGACGCGCTTCATTATGATGCATTTCTCTCAATGCATTTCCACCACCAGAGAGACTTTAGACGCGTTTGGTTTAATGCTCAATTAATTAGGGCGTGGTAACCGCAATCAAGTGCACAATTTTCTCTCCATGTAACTACGGAGTGGAGTAAGTGCATGCATGTGTGTACTCGGGGTGGAAGCACTGCATGCATGTGTGTACGCATTATTCCCTCTAGTAATAGACGCTGTGCTATAACTACCAATGCTATTTTTCAGGCCGATCGCTAGTCGCCTTGGTCCCACAAATCTTTTTTCTTTTTTCTGAAGCGCGCTGTATAAACAGTGACGGATGGAGTAGTATGAGCGGATTCAAAGAAGAGCGTATTGATGGTTGCGTCTTCAGAGCAACTTACAGTGGGAAAGGTGGGGCTTACGATTTGACTGCTCATTAATCACTATTAATGCGGCGCAACGACCGGGCTGAGTCTCCCATGCGGTTGTGCACTACCCCTCGGTTCTTAAATATACTCCGGAGTATATTTGTCTTTCTAGTGATTTCAACGAGTGACTACTCAAATATTTGTCTTTTTAGAGATTTCAAATGGACTGGCACATACGGATGTATATACATATTTTAGAGTGTAGATTCTCTCATTTTGCTCCGTATGTAGTCACTTGTTGAAACTCTAGAAAGACGAATAGAATATTTAGGAACGGAGGGAGTACACATACGAAGCAAAATGAGTGAATCTACACTCTAAAATATGCCCGTTTGAAATTTGTAAAAAGACAAATATTTAGGAACGAAGGAGTATAATTTTGTGCATGGCACATGGACCCAGATGATGAAGAGGCTTCTAGCAATGCTATCAAGCTTCCATCATTTGTTTACATAATTGATGTACTATACAAATAATTTTCCAGCGAGACATGAAATTGTACAATGGTGTGAGCTTTCAGCTTCTGTTTCGCGTGTCTTGCCATCGATGCTCTTTCGGAAACAATAAAAAACTAACTTTCTTGCTAATGCATGTCAATTATTAGCAGATCAGAGCTAATAATTACATCACAACTGAAGACTGTTGGGGAACGTTGCAGAAAATAAAAATTTTCCTACGGTTTCACCAAGATCCATCTATGAGTTCATCTAAGCAATGAGTCATGGGAGAGAGATTGCATCTACATACCACTTGTAGATCACGTGCGGAAGCGTTCGAGGGAACGGTGATGATGGAGTCGTACTCGCCGTGATTCAGATCACCGATGACCAAGTGCTGAACGGACAGCACCTCCGCGTTCAACACACGTACGGTACGGACGACGTCTCCTCCTTCTTGATCCAGCAAGGGGGAAGGAGAGGTTGAGGAAGAAGGCTCCAGCAGCAGCACGACGACGTGATGATGGTGGAGAGGCAGTACTCCGACAGGGCTTCGCCAAGCGCTCAACGGAGGAGGAGAGGTGTTGGGGAGGGGAGGGGCTGCGCCTTGGATCAGGTGTTCAGCCCTCCCCTC
>NC_041391.1:562481209-562488150 GCF_002162155.2 Triticum dicoccoides
GGGGGGGGGGCGCCCAGCCCTCCAGGGGCTGGTGCCCTGCCCCACACGGCCCATGTGGCCCACCAAGAGGGGTGGCCCCTCCCGGTGGACCCCCGGAACCCTTCCGGGAGCCCCGGTACAATACCGATATGTCCCCGAAATTTTCCGGTGTCCGTATGACAACTTCCCATATATAAATCTTCACCTCCGGACCCTTCCGGAACTCCTCGTGACATCCGGGATCTCATCCGGGACTCCGAAAAACATTCGGTAATCACATACAAGTCTTCCTTATAACCCTAGCGTCACCGAACCTTAAGTGTGTAGACCCTACGGGTTCGGGAGACATGCAGACATGACCGAGACGGTTCTCCGATAAATAACCAACAGCGGGATCTGGATACCCATGTTGGCTCCCACATGCTCCTCGATGATCTCATCGGATGAACCACGATGTCGAGGATTCAAACAACCCTGTATACTATTCCCTTTGTCAGACGGTATGTTACTTGCCCGAGACTCGATCGTCGGTATCCCAATACCTCGTTCAGTCTCGTTACCGGCAAGTCACTTTACTCGTACCATAATGCATGATCCCATGACCAGACACTTGGTCACTTTGATCTCATTATGATGATGCACTACTGAGTGGGCCCAGTGATACCTCTCCGTAATCCGGAGTGACAAATCCCAGTCTCGATCCGTGTCAACCCAACAGACACTTTCGGAGATACCTGTAGTGCACCTTTATAGTCACCCAGTTATGTTGTGACGTTTGGTACACCCAAAGCACTTCTACGGTATCCGGGAGTTACACGATCTCATGGTCTAAGGAAGAGATACTTGACATTGGAAAAGCTCTAGCAAAACGAACTACACAATCTTGTGCTATGCTTAGGATTGGGTCTTGTCCATCACGTCATTCTCCTAATGACGTGATCCCGTTGTCAATGACATCTAATGTCCATAGTCAGGAAACCATGACTATCTGTTGACCAACGAGCTAGTCAACTAGAGGCTTACTAGGGACGTATTGTGGTCTATATATTCACACGTGTATTACGATTTCCGGATAATACAATTATAGCATGAATAAAAGACAATTATCATGAACAAGGAAATATAATAATAATCCATTTATTATTGCCTCTAGGGCATATTTCCAACAGTCTCCCACTTGCACTAGAGTCAATAATCTAGTTATATTGTGATGAATCGAACACCCATAGAGTTCTTGTGTTGATCATGTTTTGCTCGCGAGGGAGGTTTAGTCAACGGATCTGCGACATTCAGATCCGTATGTACTTTGAAAATATCTATGTCTCCATCTTGAACATTTTCACGGATGGAGTTGAAGCGACGCTTGATGTGCCTGGTCTTCTTGTGAAACCTGGGCTCCTTGGCAAGGGTAATAGCTCCAGTGTTGTCACAGAAGAGTTTGATCGGCCCCGACGCATTGGGTATGACTCCTAGGTCGGTGATGAACTCCTTCACCCCAATTGCTTCACGTGCTGCCTCCGAGGCTGCCATGTACTCCGCTTCACATGTAGATCCCGCCACGACGCTCTTCTTGCAGCTGCACCAGCTTACTGCTCCACCATTCAACATATACACGTATCCGGTTTGTGACTTAGAGTCATCCAGATCTGTGTCAAAGCTAGCGTCGACGTAACCCTTTACGACGAGCTCTTCGTCACCTACATAAACGAGAAACATGTCCTTTGTCCTTTTCAGGTGCTTCAGGATATTCTTGACCGCTGTCCAGTGTTCCTTGTCGGGATTACTTTGGTACCTTCCTACCAAACTTACGGCAAGGTTTACATCAGGTCTGGTACACAGCATGGCATACATAATAGATCCTATGGCTGAGGCATAGGGGATGACACTCATCTCTTCTTTATCTTTTGCCGTGGTCGGGCATTAAGCCGAGCTCAATCTCACACCTTGCAGTACAGACAAGAACCCTTTCTTGGATTGATCCATTTTGAACTTCTTCAAAATCTTATCAAGGTATGTGCTTTGTGAAAGACCTATGAGGCGTCTCGATCTATCCCTATAGATCTTGATGCCTAATATGTAAGCAGCTTCTCCAAGGTCCTTCATTGAAAAACACTTATTCAAGTAGGCCTTAATGCTGTCCAAGAATTCTATATCATTTCCCATCAAAAGTATGCCATCTACATATAATATGAGAAATGCTACAGAGCTCCCACTCACTTTCTTGTAAACGCAGGCTTCTCCGTAAGTCTGCATAAACCCAAACGCTTTGATCATCTCATCAAAACGAATGTTCCAACTCCGATATGCCTGCACCAGCCCATAAATGGATCGCTGGAGCTTGCACACTTTGTTAGCATTCTTAGGATCGACAAAACCCTCCGGCTGCATCATATACAGTTCTTCCTTAAGATGCCCGTTAAGGAATGCCATTTTGACGTCCATCTGCCATATCTCATAATCATAGCATGCGGCAATTGCTAACATGATTCGGACGGACTTAAGCTTCGCTACAGGAGAGAAAGTCTCATTGTAGTCAATCCCTTGAACTTGCCGATAACCCTTAGCAACAAGACGAGCTTTATAGATGGTGACATTACCATCCGCGTCCATCTTCTTCTTAAAGATCCATTTGTTTTCTATCGCTCGCCGATCATCGGGTAAGTCAGTCAAAGTCCATACTTTGTTTTCATACATGGATTCTATCTCGGATTTCATGGCTTCTAGCCATTTGTTGGAATCTGGGCCCGCCATCGCTTCTTCATAGTTCGAAGGTTCACCGTTGTCTAACAACATGATTTCCAGGACAGGGTTACCATACCACTCTGGTGTGGAACGTGTCCTTGTGGACCTACGAAGTTCAGTAGCAACTTGATCAGAAGTACCTTGATCATCATCATTAATTTCCTCTCCAGTCGGTGTAGGCACCACAGGAACATTTTCCTGAGCTGCACTACTTTCCGGTTCAAGAGGTAGTACTTGATCGAGTTCTACTTTCCTCCCACTTACTCCTTTCGAGAGAAACTCTTTTTCTAGAAAGGATCCGTTCTTGGCAACAAAGATCTTGCCCTCGGATCTTAAGTAGAAGGTATACCCAATGGTTTCCTTAGGGTATCCTATGAATACGCATTTTTCTGACTTGGGTTCGAGATTTTCAGGTTAAAGTTTCTTGACATAAGCATCGCATCCCCAAACTTTTAGAAACGACAGCTTAGGTTTCTTCCCAAACCATAATTCATATGGTGTCGTCTCAACGGATTTAGACGGTGCCCTATTTAAAGTGAATGTAGCTGTCTCTAGAGCGTATCCCCAAAATGATAGCGGTAAATCGGTAAGAGACATCATAGATCGCACCATATCCAATAGAGTGCGATTACGATGTTCAGACACACCGTTACGCTGAGGTGTTCCAGGGGGCATGAGTTGTGAAACGATTCCACATTTTCTTAAGTGTGTACCAAATTCGTGACTTAAATATTCTCCTCCACGATCCGATCGTAAGAACTTTATCTTTCGGTCACGTTGATTCTCTACTTCATTCTGAAATTCCTTGAACTTTTCAATGGTCTCAGACTTGTGTTTCATCAAGTAGACATACCCATATCTACTCAAGTCATCAGTGAGAGTGAGAACATAACGATATCCTCCGCGAGCCTCAACGCTCATTGGACCACACACATCGGTATGTATGATTTCCAACAAGTTGGTTGCTTGCTCCATTGTTCCGGAGAACGGGGTCTTGGTCATTTTGCCCATGAGACATGGTTCGCATGTGTCAAATGATTCATAATCTAGAGACTCTAAAAGTCCATCAGCATGGAGCTTCTTCATGCGCTTGACACCAATGTGACCAAGGCGGCAGTGCCACAAGTATGTGGGACTATCGTTATCAAATTTACATCTTTTGGTATTCACACTATGAATATGTGTAACATTACGTTCGAGATTCATTAAGAATAAACCATTGACCATCGGGGCATGACCATAAAACATATCTCTCATATAAATAGAACAACCATTATTCTCGGATTTAAATGAGTAGCCATCTCGTATCAAACGAGATCCAGATACAATGTTCATGCTCAAACTTGGCACTAAATAACAATTATTGAGGTTTAAAACTAATTCCGTAGGTAAATGTAGAGGTAGCGTGCCAACGGCGATCACATCGACCTTGGAACCATTCCCGACGCGCATCGTCACCTCGTCCTTCGCCAGTCTCCGCTTATTCCGCAGCTCTTGTTGTGAGTTACAAATGTGAGCAACGGCACCGGTATCAAATACCCAGGAGTTACTACGAGTACTGGTAAGGTACACATCAATTACATGTATATCAAATATACCTTTAGTGTTGCCGGCCTTCTTGTCCGATAAGTATTTGGGGCAGTTCCGCTTCCAGTGACCCTTCCCCTTGCAATAAAAGCACTCAGTTTCAGGCTTGGGTCCATTCTTTGACTTCTTCCCGGCAACCTGCTTACCGGGCGCGGCAACATCTTTGCCGTCCTTCTTGAAGTTCTTCTTACCCTTGCCCTTTTTGAACTTAGTGGTCTTATTGACCATCAACACTTGATGTTCTTTCTTGATTTCAACCTCTGCTGACTTCAGCATTGAGAATACTTCAGGAATGGTCTTCACCATCCCCTGCATATTGTAGTTCAACACAAAGCTCTTGTAGCTCGGTGGGAGTGACTGAAGGATTCTGTCAATGACCGCCTCTTCCGGGAGGTTGATCTCCAACTGGGACAGGCGGTTGTGCAACCCAGACATTTTGAGTATGTGCTCACTGACAGAACTGTTTTCCTCCATCTTACAACTATAGAACTTGTCGGAGACTTCATATCTCTCGACCCGGGCATGAGCTTGGAAAACTATTTTCAGCTCCTCGAACATCTCATATGCTCCGTGCTTCTCAAAACGCTTTTGGAGCCCCGGTTCTAAGCTGTAAAGCATGCCACACTGAACGAGGGAGTAATCATCAGCACGTGATTGCCAAGTGTTCATAACGTCTTGGTTCTCTGGGATGGGTGCTTCACCTAGCGGTGCATCTAGGACATAGTCTTTCTTGGCTGCTATGAGGATGATCCTCAGGTTCCGGACCCAGTCCGAATAGTTGCTGCCATCATCTTTCAGCTTGGTTTTCTCTAGGAACGCGTTGAAGTTCATGTTGACATAAGCGTTGGCCATTTGATCTACAAGACATATTTTGCAAAAGTTTTAGACTAAGTTCTTGATAATTAAGTTCATCTAATCAAATTATTTAATGAACTCCCACTCAGATTAGACATCCCTCTAGTCATCTAAGTGTTACACGATCCGAGTCGACTAGGCCGTGTCCGATCATCACGTGAGACGGACTAGTCATCATCGGTGAACATCTCCATGTTGATCGTATCTTCCATACGACTCATGTTCGACCTTTCAGTCTCTGTGTTCCGAGGCCATGTCTGTACATGCTAGGCTCGTCAAGTTAACCCTAAGTGTTCTGCATGTGTAAATTTGTCTTACACCCGTTGTATGTGAACGTAAGGATCTATCACACCCGATCATCACATGGTGCTTCGAAACGACGAACTTTAGCAACGGTGCACAGTTAGGGGGAACACTTTCTTGAAATTATTATAAGGGATCATATTATTTACTACCGCCGTTCTAAGTAAACAAGATGCATAAAACATAATAAACATCACATGCAATTATATAGTAGTGACATGATATGGCCAATATCATATAGCTCCTTTGATCTCCATCTTCTGGGCTCCATGATCATCTTCGTCACCGGCATGACACCATGATCTCCATCATCATGATCTCCATCATTGTGTCTTCATGAAATTGTGACGCCAACGACTACTTCTACTTCTATGGCTAACGCGTTTAGCAATAAAGTAAAGTAATTTACATGGCGTTCTTCAATGACACGCAGGTCATACAAAAAATAAAGACAACTCCTATGGCCCCTGCCGGTTGTCATACTCATCGACATGCAAGTCGTGATTCCTATTACAAGAACATGATCTCATACATCACAATATATCATTCATCATTCCTCACAACTTCTGGCCATATCACATCACATGACAATTGCTGCAAAAACAAGTTAGACGTCCTCTAATTGTTGTTGCATATTTTACGTGGGTGCAATTGGGTTCTAGCAAGAACGTTTTCTTACCTACGAATAACCACAACGTGATTTTGTCAACTTCTATTTACCCTTCATTAGGACCCTTTTCATCTAATCCGCTCCAACTAAAGTAGGAGAGACAGACACCCGCTAGCCACCTTATGCAACTAGTGCATGTCAGTCGGTGGAACCTGTCTCACGTAAGCGTACGTGTAAGGTCGGTCTGGGCCGCTTCATCCCACAATACCGCTGAAGCAAGAAAAGACTAGTAGCGGCAAGCAAGTTGACAAGATCTATGCCCACAACAAAATTGTGTTCTACTCGTGCAATAGAGAACTACGCATAGACCTAGCTCTGATACCACTGTTGGGGAACGTTGCAGAAAATAAAATTTTTCCTACGGTTTCACCAAGATCCATCTATGAGTTCATCTAAGCAACAAGTCATGGGAGAGAGATTGCATCTACATACCACTTGTAGATCGCGCGCGGAAGCGTTCGAGGGAACGGTGATGATGGAGTCGTACTCGCCATGATTCAGATCACCGATGACGAAGTGCTGAACGGACAGCACCTCCGCGTTCAACACATGTATGGTACGAACAACGTCTCCTCCTTCTTGATCCAGCAATGGGGAAGGAGAGGTTGAGGAAGAAGGCTCCAGCAGCAGCACGACGGCGTGATGATGGTGGAGAGGCAGTACTCCGACAGGGCTTCGCCAAGCGCTCAACGGAGGAGGAGAGGTGTTGGGGAGGGGAGGGGCTGCGCCTTAGATCAGGTGTTCAGCCCTCCCCTCGCCCCTCTATTTATAGGGGAAGGGGGAAGGGGGCCAGCCCCCTCTAGAT
>NC_041391.1:562488318-562494034 GCF_002162155.2 Triticum dicoccoides
GAGGGGGGCTTGCCCCCCAAGCAAGGGGGGTGTGCCCCCACTAGGGTCCCCCCCCCAACCGTAGGCGCATGGGCCCAAGGGGGGCGCCCAGCCCTCCAGGGGCTGGTGCCCTGCCCCATGCGGCCCATGTGGCCCACCAAGAGGGGTGGCCCCTCCCGGTGGACCCCCGGAACCCTTCTGGTGGCCCCGGTACAATACCGATATGTCCCCGAAACTTTCCGGTGTCCGTATGACAACTTCCCATATATAAATCTTCACCTCCGGACCCTTCCGGAACTCCTCGTGACGTCCGGGATCTCATCCGGGACTCCGAACAACATTCGGTAATCACATACAAGTCTTCCTTATAACCCTAGTGTCACCGAACCTTAAGTGTGTAGACCCTACGGGTTCGGGAGACATGCAGACATGACCGAGACGGTTCTCCGGTCAATAACCAACAACGGGATCTGGATACCCATGTTGGCTCCCACATGCTCCTCGATGATCTCATCGGATGAACCACGATGTCGAGGATTCAAACAACCCTGCATACTATTCCCTTTGTCAGACGGTATGTTACTTGCCCGAGACTCGATCGTCGGTATCCCAATACCTCGTTCAGTCTCGTTACCGGTAAGTCACTTTACTCGTATCGTAATGCATGATCCCGTGACCAGACACTTGGTCACTTTGAGCTCATTATGATGATGCACTACCGAGTGGGCCCAGTGATACCTCTCCGTAATCCGGAGTGACAAATCCCAGTCTCGATCCGTGTCAACCCAACAGACACTTTTGGAGATACCTGTAGTGCACCTTTATAGTCACCCAGTTACGTTGTGACGTTTGGTGCACCCAAAGCA
Source organism: Triticum dicoccoides (assembly GCF_002162155.2). Lineage (NCBI taxonomy): Eukaryota > Viridiplantae > Streptophyta > Magnoliopsida > Poales > Poaceae > Triticum > Triticum dicoccoides. The sequence continues at coordinate 562,489,164 of NC_041391.1, forward strand.
CTTCTACGGTATCCGGGAGTTACACGATCTCATGGTCTAAGGAAGAGATACTTGACATTGGAAAAGCTCTAGCAAAACGAACTACACGATCTTGTGCTATGCTTAGGATTGGGTCTTGTCCATCACGTCATTCTCCTAATGACGTGATCCCGTTGTCAATGACATCTAATGTCCATAGTCAGGAAACCATGACTATCTGTTGACCAACGAGCTAGTCAACTAGAGGCTTACTAGGGACGTATTGTGGTCTATATATTCACACGTGTATTACGATTTCCGTATAATACAATTATAGCATAAATAAAAGACAATTATGATAAACAAGGAAATATAATAATAATCCATTTATTATTGCCTCTAGGGCATATTTCCAACAAAGACAGAGTTGTGAGAAGGTGTTAAATTAAAATTGATCCATGCTTTCATTGGCAGCAACGTCCCCCCAGCTATGTCTAAATCAACAAGGCATGTTGGGAAAAAAAGTAGCTGTCTGGAGCATGCAACATTCCGATCATTTTGTGCAGTTCCACTAAAATAGAGCTGAGCGTCCCTGTTCCAAAGGTATTAAGTGTGATTACGATAATAGAGGACTGCTGATGAAACAATAAACACATAAATAGAAGCCGGTCACCTTTGCAGTCTCTCTTAAGACTAACTAGTTGGAGAAGATTAGGCTCGGAGTTGGATGAGGAAGATAGAGAAAAACCAATCTCCCTTTGTGCAGTCGCACTGAAATGTAGAGACGTTTCCCATGTGACATTTTAGTACAACTGCACAAAACACTCTTAAGAAAAAAGTGATTTGTGCAGTTCACCAAAAGGTCGCAATAGCAACGAGGTGAAATGGATAACCCTGTTTGCAAAAAAGAGGTAGAAAGGAAACAATTACTGGGCAATAACAGTTGATGACACATGCGATGACAAAAAATAAGCATATTCCTTGCCCTAAGGGAAGATAACAACACGGTTGTGTTTGTCTAAAACGGTGTGAGGACGAGAATGCAATATGGAAAGTACGCTGGACGAGCTACGTTTTGGGCAAAGAACTATGGAAGATCCACATGTAGCAACGTGGGAAGATGGGCAGTGGAGCAAGGTCGGAGGGGATACCTGGAGGTCATTGGGACGTAACTAGGTGAGCGGCGGCGGGTGGAATCTACGAGCAGGTGGCGTAGGACCTGCCGCGCCGGAGCTTGGTCAGAGAGAACAGCGTGTACCGCAGATCGGGACGTGCTACCTCGGCACCGTCGAACAGAGAAACGATGCACTTCCTCCCTTTCCCCCGGCAGACGGGATGTGGCTGGATCAGTGACCAATGGTGAGAGAGAGAGGCCACTGCACTCCCTTTCCCCCGGCGGACGGGATGCAGCCGGATCAGTGACCAACGGTGAGAGAGAGAGAGAGGCCACCGCACTCCCTTTCCCCCGGCGGACGGGATGCGGCCGGATCAGTGACCAATGGTGAGAGATAGAGGCCACCGCAGCCTTGTGTGAGATACTCTGAAGAGCGACAAACCAGGCATGCAAGGCTCCATTTATATAGTGAGCAAACTACCTTTTTCTCCATAAAAATCGTTTTATATTCTGTGTACATGCCATTGAGTGCTATAACTTTATTTAAAAATAACGCGGCAACGCGTCAAGTCGAACTTTGTTTCGTGCAGGCGTGGTACACGACCTCCCTAGGTAAACAACCGCTACAAGCGTTCAAATTAGCACGTGGCCTGCCATTTCGTAAAGAAATGAGCTCCACCGTGTACCCGCGCGGGTGTGGCTGGGCACGAAGCATGAGTACGTGCACGGTGCACCTATTCTCTTCTTGTATATGTACACCACCTACGTGGGGTTGTGTGAGAGAGATACAAACCTAGAGAGATATAATGTCTGGGTTCTTGAGAGTTTTTTTGGGGGGAGGGGGGGTTCACTCAAAAAATGTAACATATGCAATGTGTGTGAAATAGAGTCCTGGATATAACATATATATAGAGGGGGCGATCCACGAGAAGAGAGTGGAGGTATCACCGGCTTGAGGTGTCCATAGAATCGAAAAGAGGGATGATGTGTGTGTGTGTGCACACGCGATCGATAAAGAGTGCCATCGAATTTGTGTGTGCCCACGTCAAAGATATAGAGTGGCTGGCCTACTGGAACATGAGAGGGGACATGTGCAGTTTGTCTCTGTGGCATGGATACCTACCTGCAGCGCTCGACTATCGGTGTGTGGTGGGGGAAGAGGGAGGCCCAATTAACTATAGAGGTGCAATGGCTGGTATATGTGTGGAGGAGGAGAGAGGCCTACCTCATGTATTAAGGAGATTGATCTGCCTCATGTATTAAGAGAGATCGATCGGCATCCATGCATATGTGCAAGAGAGGAATAAGGTTGGGAGAGAGACAGAGCTATAGTGTTGGAGGGGATGGTAGTGGAGTTGCTTCTAACAAATGGTGGGATAGGCTTGCTAGACAAATGGAGGGCACACCCACAATATCAATAAGAGAGGAGATGGATGCTTGTTGTCTGTGCACGTGCGTGTGAGAGATGGGTCAGGAGGCATGCACGAATGATGAGGGGGGACGATGTGGCTGTGGTAAGCAGACATAACTACATAGGAAGATCAATCGCCCTTTGTTAGAGAAAGGAGAGACATAACTTGTGAGGTACGTCGATCGATGGGGGGGGGGGTAGTGAAAGTTGATCCAGGTATATGTTGGGAGATCGATCGGTATACATGCATGTGTGTGTTAGAAGCAAACGAGGCACGAGGAGAAGGATAGAGATAGAGGGATGCATGTAGGAGGTGGTACGAGAGGCATACTATATCGAGCGGGGAGGAGTGTGCGAGTACGAGAACAATGAAAAGAGTGGTGGGAGTGAGGCATGGACGGTGACAAGAGAAGAGGGGAAGCTTGTGTTTGTGCTAGGCACACCTGGCTAGAGAGGCATATCGATCGATGTGTGCCATAAAGAAGAAGCTGGGGGGCCTACACACACCGTGGGTGAACGATCTAAAGTGAAAAAATGAATTTGCGCGATGGAGCTAGAGAATGCTGAGGGAGGGTGAGAGGGATGCGGGCGTGTGCATGCACAAGAGAAAGTTAGCGCTAGCTACAAAGATAAGAGGGTTGTGTGGGTGTAAAAGACGAATAGAGATCATATATACTTCATTATAAAAAGCGAATTCGGATATTTGAAGAATTTATCATAGTGTTTTAAGCCGATGCATGTGTGAATATATATAACGCTGATACACATGGTGTGTTTATGAACATGTTATACTACATTTAATATATTTTATCTCTACTCTTATAAAAAAACGGAGTTGTTGATGATGGTGTGCCTGCCACCCTGCATTATAGGCCGTCCGATTTATATCTGACGGATAGCAAGGAAACTATGATGGTTGAAGTTGGCAACAATCATGATTGTAGATTCTTATTGAAATAGAGAAACGAATTCAAATTTAGTTCGAAATGCAGCGGTAGTATAGACACTTGGAATGCACCAGCAAAGCGAAAAAAATTAATCGGACATAACATGGATTCATACTCCCTCCTTCCATCTATATAGGGCGTAATGAGATTTTTAAGACCGCCTTTGACTATTGACAAGATTAATAGTACATGACATGCACAATGTGAAAATTATATCATTGAAAGAACCTTTCACAGACGAAGTTAACGGTGTGCTTTGTGTAAGTTGCATGTCATATATCATTGCTCTAATATTTGGTCAAAGTTAGCATCAAAAAACGCATTAGGCCCTATATAGATGGAAGGAGGGAGTAGCTTTGAATAGCATTTGTATAGTAAAATGGGGCAAGACTCTCTCTTTGTGTGGTGTGAATAGTTTTATTTTTTTCGTTTTCTTTTTGGTTGAGGGAAGTGCGAATTGATTTGGTACGTACAAGTACAATATTACTACATGTTAGGCTTGTCCCTAAAATTCAACACGCGTCTTGTTATATCCCGAAAATTCAGATATCGTGCTCCCAAAACTGGCGCCTTCACAACCCGCGCCTTGCTATCCCGAAATTACAACGCGCGCGAAAACTCCCTCCAGCTGCCAAATCCCGACACACAAAATCCCCCTTCTAACCCTGAGCCGAAAGGGCCGCTAGTTCAAATCGGTGGGGGGTACTTTTGTAACACACCCTACATTATGGACAAGCGCGTCCCTAAGTCATGCTTCACCCCCTCCCATCGCCCCCTTTTCGCCATTCAAAATCCCAGGCCGCCATAACATCACCACTGCCCAGCCGGAGCCTCTTACCCGACGATGTCGTCCACCGCAATAGCTCGACATCCCTCGTCCACCTCCCCGGATGAGGATCCGTCATCCATCTCGCCGTCCCGCCGGTTCAGCTGCCCCATCCTCCACCTCCAAGGAGCTGCTCCGACGATCGCCTCATCTATCGCGGCTGCTCCATCCCCACAGCGCCACCTTAACCTGCTCCACCAGAACCGCAGCATCCTCACCGACTCCTGGACGAAGCCGAGGCCTACTCGGCGCCACCAAAGAGGTTGTACACTCATCGCATCGCACCTTCTCCTTAACTCGACCTCCCGGCACCGACGGGGCTCCATCCCGCACCCCCATGGAGTGGCTACCTTGAAGCCGGCGCCGCGGGTGACATCTCCATGGCGGCTCTCCCCCAGTGCGAGGCCCCTTCGGTGGCGGCATCCATACCATCCGGATCTGCTGCTGCTGCTCCGGCTCTCGCTCGCTCGCTCGCGCTGCTGCTGCTGCTCTGGCTCTAGCTCGATCGCTCGCTCGCTCAGCTGTTGCTGCTGCTCTTCCCCTCGCTCGTGCTGCTGCTTTGCTCCGATTAAGCCACACTTCAGTCGACTGTATCGACTTTTGGGTCAGTCGATT
>NC_041391.1:562494363-562582489 GCF_002162155.2 Triticum dicoccoides
AGAACCACCCGCAGCAGGGACGGGGGCTCGCCGGAGAGGTACCCCACTATCTATCTTAGGGTTCAGGGTGGGGGGCGGGGGGCCTAGAGGGCTGGCCGGGGCGGCGGTGTCGAGTTATTTCGGGGCAGCGAGGTGGCGCTGGGGCCGGCGGTTCAGCTGGTGGTGGCTGGCGGCTCAGGGGGGTGCAGGTTGAAGATGTACTGCAGGCCCTCCCTAAACTACATGTCAAGTGCATCTCTGCTACCATTGCGTTCAGTTTTGACAGTAGCATTCAGATTCCATAGTTAATTTCAGTTTCGATAGTTAAGTTCAGAGTCAACAGTTTTTACCTCATTTGTTGTAGTCAGGTGGTTTTTGGTGATGTTAATTTTACATCCATTTTACATCATCTATTGGAGATGCTATTAGAATCCCACTTGAGATTGACGATGTCTGTCTTGTGCTGCTTCAGCCTTGACGTCTTATGGCTCACCGGAGCTGCTCCAACGACAGAACGATCCATCACAACAGAGCAGTGCCCTGGACGCCGTCTACAGATTCCTCAGATCTTCCTCCACACCTCCGACAGCCACCTCTGCCTCAACTGCTTCAGCGACACGGCTACGGCAAAGAGGTTGTACACTTATTGCATCACTTATTACTATACATTCACGTCGATCCATTATGGCTATTTTGGTTCAACGGAAAAACGTCGATCCACTGGTTGTTACCATCACTCTAAATTTCTGCATGCTCTCCTTACATAATCTCACCATATTTTTTTCGTATGCATGTCAGATATTGTACACAGTCATGCTGAACATGTAGAGAAAAAGAGAAGAGTTTTATGCGGCAATACAATGTCATGCAGACATCGCTCCATGGTGGGTTCAATGGCAAACCCTCCCTCCCCCTCTCCAGATTGTAATCCAGAGGAAGATATCTGTTCTAAGGCGTATTCAGACGCCGCTGACCACTCCTATTTACCCCCAAGGTGTTTGCTCTACCTTGGCATGATGATGTTAGTCATATCATGCATATGTTGCCTTTAGTGCCTACTTTTGACATTATATATGTCATTTGCTTAGTTTAGACATGTTCTGTAATGCCACCTGTTTAGTTTCTATATCATATATGGGAATTATGCAGTCTCATGTCTTTTAGCCAGCCATAATATATGTGAAATGTGCAATGCCATCCTATTTAACCAGGCATCATATATTTGAATGATATCTTGCCCATCATTTTCTTCATTACATTTCCATTTGTCGACAATGTTTGTACATTAAACTACTCTTCCTGTGAATCAGCCATTTGGGTGGGAGATGGAAAAATCTGGAGTGAAAACAAGGCCTTCAGAGCAGACAGTGCTACCTGTTGAAGCAGATCTCTTGTTGGGTCCCGATAGCTCCTCAGAGATGGATTTAGAGACAAATGACCAGTCCTATTCCCCCACTGAGGTGTATGCTCTAACTTGGCAGGGTTATACTGCTCATATCATGCATACGGTGTCTTGCATTGCATAGTTTAGACATCATATACACAATATTCAACACCATGTTCTTAGTTCAGACATCATATCGAATGCCCTCTGTTTAGCATATAAATCACATATGTGAATTAAATGATGCGATCCTGATTACTTAGATAACATGTAGGTGAATTATGTCATGCGATCCTGTTTAGTTATTCATCATATCTTTGAATTATGTTATGCTATGCTATCCAGTTTAGATAGACATCATATATGTGAAATTATGTCATGCTATCCGTTTTAGTTAAACAATATACATGTCAACTATTTCATGCCCTCTTTTTTCCACACTATCTATTGCATCTGTCTCTCATACAATGTCTGTACATTCAACTATGTTTCCTGTTTATCAGCCATTTGAACTGGAGCGGGTGATGCCAGTATCTAGCGAAATAAAAACACAGTCTTCAAATAAAACAGTGCTACCTCTTGGTGGAGATAGCACCCTGGTTGTACATGCACAAGAACCAGCCCTACCGCACATAACCCAAACTCTCGCAGATTGTACCCCTACTGCGATGGACAGAGAACCAGCTTCACCCAATCTAACCCCAACCCCAGCCGATAGTAACCCAGTTCCTGTTGACACAGCACCATCTCCACCACAGAGCTCCCAAACAACAGCAGTTAGTAAGGCAACTCCAGTGCCCAAAGGGCCAGTACTATCACGGCGAACCCCAACTCCACCAGTTAGTACGCCTATTCCTGTGGAGGAAGCACAACCAGCCAGTCGTAGTTTAGCATCTATCGCATTTGATGTTGTTAAATCGTATGTGTGTATCTTCCCATCTTGGAAATATTATACTGAAGATGAAGGAAAATGCTAGTTGCAGGTGTTTGTCTAGGAGTTATGTGTAAGTAATGTTATTCATGGCAATTACTTTGCTTCGTCCCATACATCCTACCTCTATGATGGTTATAATACAGCAAATTTTCCCATTTTTCTCTATAGAGAAGGACCGATTTGGAAACTCAGGATGAGGTAACCTGTGCTAATACCTCTACTATCTTCAAGAATGCTTGGTGGCAGTATCGGAATTACCTGAAGAAAACGTACTTCACCAGCAAAGAAACTCATCAAATTCCCTTACGTTCTCCTGAGACACATTTACTGGACGATGACTGGGAATGCCTTGTTCTGTACTGGCCCCGAACCAAGAATGTGGTAAGGTCTATGAGCTCATTTTCTATTTTTAAGTATTTTATTCTTGCGTCTTACTGTACTCTGTTCATGTAGAACAAGTGCCTAAACCTAAAGAACAACTGTTCTAATTTAAGATTCCATTGCTATCATAGTTCAAAAAAGCGCTAGGCGTTAATTGTGCGTTTTGCCACCGCCTTGCGCTTTACTGACCAAAGCGCATGCTTATGCGCAGTTATGCACAGATTATGCGTAGTTATGCGCAATGCGTTTTGCCAATGCCTAGAGGCTAGGCGCGCCTTTTTTAACTATGATTGCTTTGCTCTTGTATCACTGTATTTACTGATACAAACTTATTTTTAAATTGAAGGATCCAATCGAAACTCCAATGGCATAGCAGGTATGTTCACACATGTTTCTTTAACAGGTTTGCTCTTGTCAATAGCTTTGTTGATTTCAATTTCAATTGTGTATACAGTTGACTTTCATATCATGCACATTACTAGCATCACAACAGAGCCAATAGTGTTGTTGTACATGTAGACCTGTGGTACCCATCTGAAATCTTGTTGTGCCGTGTAGTTTCCCATGCTTTGTATTCTTTCACTGCTGCTTTGTCTTGAACTGATATGATTTAAACCGTGTCTCTATTTTGATTTGGCAAGACAATGCAGTGACCATAGGACATAGATATATGTTTGTTTGATGCTTTTATTATGTACTAGTACTTGGCAATAGAAGACTTGGTAGTTTAATCCTGTCCACCTTACTAATGAACTGGTTCACCAAAATGAGTTTCATATACTAGTACACGCTAAACTTGTTATGTGTCTACTTGTTTCTTCTTTTAGAATGCTGACAGAATATTGGGGAAGAGTGCCTTATTAAGCAATGGTAAAGGAAGTAATGCAGATAAGGTTCAGGATAGTGACACATCCTTGTTGGTCTCCAACAAAGCTGATAAAACAGCTAAGGAAGACTATCTTGAAGACAGTGAGACAACCCCAAAGTCCTGTCTTGGTTTAGTGTTCGAGTTACTGGCCACTACCTCATGCACAAGCTATTCAAACTCACTGTCTGAATCAGTTCGGTTTCTTGAGTCTCAACTACAAGCTGAAAGACATCGATCAGCTGTGCTGCGACAAGAAGCGGAAGGACCGCGGAAGTCACTGGAGCATTCAGATGCATACTTTCTGGTGCAACAGCAAGCGTTGGAGGATTTTAGTGCCAAATATGACAAAGCTAATCAGCTTGCTAAGCTTATTGCCAGCATGGTGGATACCCAGGATAACATTTCTTGAGCTCTTTGAAGTTGTTTCAGTTATGCTCTTGTTTTGCTGCCGCGTTTATTTGCACTGGTGGCCAATTTTGATGGCCAAGTGTATGTAATATGCTGCTTTGTTCCCTATATTTGCACTGGTGGCGAACTTTGATGCCCAGTGGATGTAATATGTGTAACAGCGGTAATAGGCTAGCCTTAATTGCTTGATTATTTATTTCCTTATTGTCTTGTTTAGTTGTTTGCTTGTAGTCACTGCAGTTCTTTTTCTGTGTTTTTCTAGTGGCCACAATAGCCTATTTTTGGTAACTAGGCCAAAATAATCATGGCAACATACGGACTGTTGTAACCATGGGCCTCCTGCAGGCCGTATGATCCATGGGCCTTCGTTCGGCCGTAGGACCATTGGCCTTCTATATGGGCCGTAGGATCCATCGGCCTTCTATATGGGCCTTAGGGATCAATGGGCCTTCTACGGGCCGTAGGGTCCATGGGCCTTCTACGGGCCGTACTATCCATGGGTCTCATACGGGCCGTAGGACCCATGGGCCTTCTACGGGGCGTATCATCATTTCCCCAATCATGGGTCGTACTATTCGTGGACCATAACGGGCCGTTAATAGGCCATATTTGATAACTCTATGAAAATAACCCAACAAGTTTTTTTGACATGAAAACGGCCCAACGTATTAACGGTCCGCAAATGGGCCGACTGTAACGACGGGCTGAATTTGGCCCACAAGCAGAAAATGACAGTAACGGGCCGTATGTAACCGAATGCTGCAAATGAGCCCAAGAATCAATGGGCCCTGAGAAGGCCGAAAGATAACTTGGGCTAGAAACGGCCCAATTGAATAACGGGCCGTTAATGGGTATAAAGTGATACACTGTTCATTATGGGCCAGTTTCACCATGGGCCGTTAATGGGCCAAGAGTTACAAAGGTCCTCATATGGGCCGAAAGAAGTCATGGGCCACACATGGGCTGGAAGTTAAAATGGGCTGAATCATATTGGATGGCCCAGATGACGCTACCGGGCCTAATTCGGATAGGGCGTAATGGGCCCTGGGTTAGCGGGCTGTAAATGGGCTATATGTGAACAGGCCGTTAGCAGGCTTTCCGTGGGCCAGCCCTCCACCTTTTGACCAAGTCAAACGGGTTGGCCTTTTCACAGGAATGGGCCTTTGTTGGGCCATGCCATGTGTCGCCGTATCATAGGCGCCTTCGGTCCAATGAGTAGATGACATCTGTCCCAACGGTGAGCCGACACCTGTTTCCTCCAGCCAATGATGATTTTACACGTGGAAAATCCCCATTGGTTGGGGCTGTTAATGGGTTATCGGATCCAAAACCCGACCCGATAGCTTAACGGCGTTCCGTTACGGTGGATGCCACATGTCGGTCACCCTTGACGAAAGTAGTTCTGTGACGCGTCATTTATCGTCATGGAAGTGGACACTTCCGTGATGTTAATTTTGGTAATGTCATGGAACACTTCTATGACAACACATGTATGACTATCTTGATTCTGTCATGGATGTACATGCATGACAAAAAACGCGACCTACTGTGACAAACATGTATCATCACGGAAGTGTATTTTTTTTTTGTAGTGAGGAGTGGTTCTACGTCACGAAACCTCGTGACGCCACATGGGCTGCCACTCCTGAGTTCAAATCCGGTCCTCCAATGAGGCTCACATCTTGGATTAATAAGGGCCTGGATTGGGCGTCATCTGATGAGGTGATGACACTCCAGAAGCGCGTCAAGATCATGATAGAGAAGAACACCAGTCTTGCCAGCGTGATCCAAGTGATGCTTTTTCGCCGGATTCTCCCCTGCCAAAGCCAGACTCTCCATATGTGGGAGTTTGATCCGGCAGGTCCCGGACCTTGCAGCGGTTGTTCCGCGTAAATCACGAAGATTTATGGAAGCTGATTTTCAAGACCCAAAAGTCATGGCCGCAAACGACCAAAGACCTCGGCCTCGACTGCGCTCATCTAGCTACTCCAGTAAGTTTTTCAGATTTCTAATCATATCCTCAACTTGTAGATCCAAGGAGTAAGCTTAAGCCTTCCCCTTATCCTTCAGGGGTGGACGAAGAAGGTAGAGCAGATCCAGTGCCCGGCTCCCCTACCCGAAGACCCAGCTATTCCTCTTCTGACGAAGATGCTGGTTCCGGCGCCGTACCAGGCGCCGGAAAAGAAGGCCAAGAAGAAGGGCAAGGAGGTCAGAAGTAGCCTTCGCCGCAAAGGCACTTCAGACATAACGTCCAAAGATACCGAAGCTATCTCCTCCCACGAGGGAGATGAAGACAAATAGGAAGAGGAGGAGAACAATTCTCCCCCTAAGGGAGGAAAAAAGAAAAGGGGGGCTTCCGCGGACCTAGAGGCGGAGGCGTCCAAGAAGGGGAAACTTTCCCTTTCGGATGATTCGGAATCAGACATCGAAGCCGTCCCTGAGTGGAACCCCAGGCCAAAGCCCCTAGCCGAATCGTAAGTATTCAAAGATAATGTATATATCCGACTTTGTATAAATTGTAGGGTGACATATCATCTATGTTTTCTAGTCCGACCCGTGATCTCCCACAACAATCACTGTCTTCGGGGAATTCTTTGGCGTCGGAGGTGATGGAGAGCGAGTCGCCTCCACGAGCCTCCCCGCCACATGCCACGGATGACACTGAGGTGTTATCCCAATGGACCTTTCTGGGCCAGGGAGAGGTGCGGAAGGCCGCTGAAACGGCGCAAGAGGGCAATGCCTTGGCGGCCGAAAACATGGGGGGCGTAATCCCCATGGAGACTGATGACGGGGGCCTTGACCAGTCCGGCCCCTAGCGGACTACTGCTTCGGAGTCCCACACGGCTCCAGACCCGAGCTAGCAGCCCCCTTCGAAAGAGGGGGAGTGCCGACTCCACCGACGACCTCCATCAATCCGGAGGCGCCAGATACATTGATGGAAGCACTTCACCATGCTTCCATCATGGATGAACACCATGCCGTGATGGGTACGGTGGTTGAAAAGGTTCAGTCCGCCAAAAGCGTACTGAACGAAGGGTTTACTAGCCTGCTAACATGCTTTGAGGTATATGATGCAATATCTTTGGTTGCTTTTGCCTGTATAATCATACACATGTGTATAGATAGTAGCCCTTGAGACTCTGTTCGGCTTTTTGAAGAAAGGGCCAGACAGAGGGTCGAATATTCCAGAGGTAATATACTTGTCTATTTTGGTGAACAGGCTTCGCTGCTAGCAGCTTCAGCCAAGAACGCGGAAGTTTCCGAACTCCAGCGGAAACTCAAGCTGGCTAATGATGAGATCGATCGTATTAACAAGCAGTTCGATGAGGCCCAAGGTATGCTTTTAAAAGACCCCTTACAAGCCTGAATTATAATGCAAACTCAGAGTTTTAAGATCATGCAAAAATATTAATGATTGTAGGCAACACGACCTAGGTCGAGGCCCTCAAGAGTGCCCTTGCCGAAGCCAAGGAGGAGGCGAGGGTAAGCAAAGCAGCCGTAGAGAAGGTGACTACGGATGTGGAGGCCGAAAAGGCCACCTGCCTTAAGTATGAGGCGAGGGTGACTGAAGTAGAGCAAGCGCTCCAGGAGGCCGCCATCGAGTGAGAGTCCTTGGAGGAGAGTAACAGGGCCCAATTGGCCGAACTCACCAAGGCTCTTCAAGCTGCAAAGGAGGCGCGGTCCGAGTCCCGGGCTACTCGCGAGGAGATCAAGCAAGCCAGACAGATAGTGGCTGGTAAGCCTTTCCTTTTACAGAGTATATTCGGCGGTCAAAGATATGCTTTGCTAAATCGACTTTGGAGTGCTCCAGACGCTTTTGCGGATCTCTCAAGGAGTGCTGCTGATGCCGCCCAATATTTTCGGGTCCAAGATGGGAACACGACGGAGAAGCTCTTCTGGTCATAGTATTTGGCGCCGGAGCGACCATCGCTACTCAACAATCAGATGATGCAGTTGGCGGAGCTGCACATGATGCTCGACTTGGCCATGAAGGACATCATAGTTCGGTTGTGGCCAGCCAGATCCATTCCGAGCAGCTACTTTGGCCTGGTCAAGCGACTCTGCGACTCCTTGCCCTGAATAGAGGCAGTAAAGCACTCGACATGCATTGAGGGCGCGCGGATGGTCGTGATAACCCACAAGTATAGGGGATCAATTGTAGCCTCTTTCAATAGGTAAGATTGTCGAACCCAACGAGGAGCTAAAGGTAGAACAAATATTCCCTCAAGTTCTATCGACCACTGATACAACACTACGCACGCTTGACGTTCACTTTACCTAGAACAAGTATGAAACTAGAAGTACTTTGTAGGTGTGATAGGATAAGTTGAGAAACGGATCTACTCAAACATCATAGGATAACCATAGATCATTGAGAAATAATATATGGAGTTGAGCACCATGTTTAAGTAGAGATTACAGCAGGGGGAGGGGAGAGGTGTTACACCGTTGCATAGAGGGGGAGAAAGTTGGTGTTGATGGTAGCAAGATTGTTGATGTAGATTGCCGTCCCGATCGTTGCCTCGGTGGCACTCCGGCGCCACCGGAAGCGAGGGGGAGAGAGCCCCCTACTTCTTCTTCATCCTTGGCCTCCACCCTAGATGGGGAGGAGAGTTCCTCCTCTGGTCCTTGGTCTCCATGGCGGCGGAGGGGAGGGAGCCCCTCCGAGATTGGATCTCCCTCTCTGTTCTCTTCTGTTTCGCGTTCCCCTGATCTGGCCGAAAACCGTCTTATATTCCCGGAGATCCGTAACTCCGATTGCAGTGAGATTTTAACACGATTTTTTTTCCGGATATAAGCTTCATTGTGCCTGAAGTAGAGCCCCAACTAACGTATGAGGTGGGCGCAACCCACCACGGCATGCAGGGGCCTCTAGTGCGCCCTGGTGTCTTGTGGTGTGTGTGGGCCTCCGTTTGCGGTGATTCCAACTCCCCAAAATCACATATATTCCAAAATAATTCTCCATAAAATTTTATTGCATTTGGACTTTGTTTGATATGGATACTCTGCGATACAAAAAACATGTAGAAAACAGGAACTGGCACTGGGCACTGAATTAATAGGTTAGTCCAATAATTCATATAAAAAGTTGCCAAAAGTATGTGAAAGTGATATAATATTGGCATGAAACAATCAAAAGTTATAGATACGATGGAGACGTATCAGCATCCCCAAGCTTAATTCCTGCTCGTCCTCGAGCAGGTAAATGATAAAAAAGATATTTTTGATGTGGAATGCTACCTAGCAAAAACTTGATCATATATCTAATCATGGCATGGATATTAAGACATAAGTGATTCAAAGCAATAGTCTATAATTTGACATAAAGACATCAATACTCAGGCATCCCAACAAACAATCATGTCTTTTAAAATATCAACACTAAAGAAAGTTATCCCTACAAAATCATATAGTCTTGTCATGCTCTGTCTTCTTAACACAAAGTATTTATAATGCACAACCCCGATGACAAGCCGAGCAATTGGTTCATACTTTTTAACGCGCTTCATCTTTTCAACTCTCATGCAATACATGAGCGCAAGCCATGGATATAGCAATATGGTTGGAATAGAGTATAATGATAGTGGTAAATATAGAGAAGACAAAAAAGTAGAAAGTCTCATATCGATGCGGCTAACCAATGGGCTATGGGGATTCCCATCAATTGATATCAACGTGAGGAGTAGGGATTGCCATGCAATGAATGCACTAAGAGCTATAAGTGTATGAAAGCTCAATATGAAAACTAAGTGGGTGTGCATCTAATCTTATAATGAAAAATTCCCACTAGTATATGAAAGTGACAACATAGGAAGACTCTCCATATGAAAAACATGGTACTAACAATGCCCCTTCTCTCTTTGTTTTTTCTCCTTTTTTCTTTTCTTATTTTTTCTTTTCTTTTCTTTTATTTTCTTTTCTTTTTATATTTTTTTCTCTCATTGTCCGGAGTCTCATCCCAACTTGTGGGGGAATCATAGTCTCCATCATCCTTTCCTCACTGGGGGCACTGCTCTAAAATGAATAATGATGATCATCACACTTCTATTTACTTATAACTCAAAAGAAATAAAAATTACAACTTGATACCTGTGACAAAGTATGACTCTGTATGGATGCCTCTGGCAATGTACCAGGATGTGCAATGATCTAGCATAACATGTATTAAAAATGATGAACGGTGGCAAAGCAATATGACTATGAATGCTCAAGTCATCAAATGGAAGCGATGGAAGTTGCATGGCAATATATCCCGGAATGGCCATGGAAAAGCTATAATCGGTAGGTATAGCAGATGTTTTGAGGAAGATATAATAAGGCTTATGTGTGATAGAGCATATCATATCACGGGGGTTGGATGCACCACGTCTCGATGTGAGGAAGGGCAATGCACGGTACCGTAGAGGCTAGCAAATTGCGGAAAGGTAAGAGTGTGTATAATCCTTGGACTCGCATTAGTCAAAGAACTCATATACTTATTGCAAAAGTTTATTAACCCTCGAAGCAAAGTACTACTACGCATGCCCCTAGGGGGGTAGATTGGTAGGAAAAGACCATCGCTCGTCCCCGACCGCCACTCATAAGGAAGACAATCAATAACAAATCATGCTCCAACTTCATAGCATAACGAAAGACTATACGTGCATGCTTCGGGAATCACAAAACTTAACACCAATATTCTTATGAACCACAACCATTTACTAGTACCTCCCACATATTATCATCTCTATATCGCAAAACATTGCAAGGAATCAAACATATCATATTCAGTGATCCATAAGTTTTATGTAGGATTTTATGACTAACCATGCAATTGACCAATTCCTTTTTAACTCTCTAAATAGATATAAGTGAAGCATGAGAGTTTAATTTTTCTACAAAATACCATGCTCTAATAAATATAATTGAAGCAAAAGAGCATTCTTCAAACAACGGTTTTCTATGTGAAGAGAAACATGCAATCCAAACTTCAAATGATATAAGTGAAGCACATGAAGCATTCTATAAAGCCATACTCAAAATATATAAGTGAAGTGCAATGAGCATTCTATAAATCAACCATGGACTATCTCATACCAGCATGGTGCATAAAAGAAAAGTGAAAACTAAATGCAAAAGATGCTCCAAGATTTGCACATATCACATGAACGAAACGAAAACCATACCGATACTTGTTGACCAAAGATGGGATGCCTTCCGGGGCATCCCCAAGCTTAGACGCTTGAGTCTCCTTGAATATTTACTTGGGGTACCTTGGGCATACCCAAGCTTGAGCTCTTGCCTCTCCTCCTTCTCCTCATATTGAGACCTCCTCGATCTTTGATCACTTCATCCACACAAAACTCAACAAAAAGTTCGGTAAGATCTGTTAGTATAATAAAGCAAATCACTACTCTAAGTACTGTTGCAAACCAATTCATATTTTGTTTTTGCATTGTAGCTACTGTAATATAACTTTTCCATGGCTTAATCCACTGATAGAAATTGATAGTTTCATCAAAACAAGCAAACAATGCATCAAAAACAGAATCTGTCTTAAACAGGACAGTCTGTAGTAATCTGGACATTCACCATACTTCTGGTACTCCAAAAATTCTGAAAAAATTATGAAAAACAAAAAATTAGTATAGAAATATAGTGCAAAAAGTTTCAGAACCGTTTGACGTTCGAGTAAAAAAAATGTAAAATCGCGCACTACATCCAAAGTTTATGTTTTGCACCGCACGAACCAACAAGCAATCTAATCATCCTAAAGGGAAATCTTGGGACATTATTTTTATAATACAATGGAATTGTACAAGGGTAAAACTATTTTGTTGAAAAGTTTCTATAATTAAGATTCACAAAGTTTCCGTGAGGATGAACAAAGTTCAAGGAGCTCCCCCACTTCAACAATGCTTGTCTCTTTCTCTTTCACTTTCCTTTTTGAAAAGTTTTGTGTTCCCCTCTATTTTTTTGTTTTTAAACTTTATAAAATCACTCAACATAAATAAATGACTCTCTAAAACTTCCGGGCTGTCCCCCTGACAGCGCTTTCTTTAAAGCCATTAAGCTAGGCATAAAGTGCTCAAGTAATGGATCCACCCGGATCCCAAGGTATATCAAAGCCAATTTTAATTAGCAATGATTTGGCATTTAGTAGTGAGAACAAAGCAACATATATCAAGCAATTACGAAGTCTAACTCTCTTCCTATGCATCGGCATGTCATACAAGAACAATTCATGCACATGAAGTAAAGACCAATACATAGCATAAGCAGTTTCTTGCAATTTTATCGTGTTGGAAACATAGAGAGGTGGAGATATAGTTCCTCTCTCATAATAATTGCAAGTAGGAGCAACAAGCACATGTATATTAGATTCATCAAAATCATCGTGTGCAAAGGTGTCAGGACCCTGACTCAATGCCACATCGATATAGCATGTAACACCTCATATCACTTTGCGGCCTCACGCACGGTATTCCCACGGGTGTCGCCTTACCTTTGCCCGAGACCGTTTGCGCCTTTTGGCACACGTATATGATAGTGTCGCTAGAATCCATATGATAAGGAGCCCGGGCTGACATGGCTAGTCGTAAACCCAAAGTGGCACAAACTTACAGGGACAGGCATCCATGACCCAGCATCGAACGCGTCGGTCATCAACGAGTGAATCCAGGCTGTAGCACTGAGCTAACAGGACTCCGGTGAACCGGGCTGTAGCGGGCTAACAAGACTCCGGTATTCATCGCGTGACATTTCCCCGAAGGGACAGACACAGGAACGAAGAAGGACACATGCCGGCCAGCCTAAGTGTTCCGGAGCAGTAGCAAGCTACCATGGCTCAGTGGAAGCACTAGGAGACATTTCCCGGTAAGAGAGGCTACTAAGGATAAACAACTAGATAGTCAGATCCCACACATACCAAGCATTTCAATAACATACACACATTATACTCAATATGTGCAAATACAACATGGCATCACAACATGACTCTACGACTCAAGTATTTTATTCAATAGGCTCCAAGGAGCGAGATATTACAAACATGGGTCTCATGACCCAACATTCAGAGCATACAAGTCAAAACACAAATGGAAGCTTAACATGTCTGAGTACAGACATCTACAAAAGAAAAAGGTTGAGAAGCCTGACTGTCTATCAGATCCTGCCGAGGGCACAAGATCGTAGCTGAGGTAACAAGCTAAACGTTGAAGTCCACGTGGAACTACTAGCGAGACTGAAGTCTCTCTGCAAAAACATAAGTTAAGCAACGTGAGTACAAATGTACCCAGCAAGACTTACATCAGATCTATCTACATATGCATCAGTATCAACAAAGGGGTGGTGGGGTTTAACTGTAGCAAGCCAGCTTTGACTCGGTGGCTATCCTGAACTACGACTGCAAGTAACTCTTTTGAGGTGGCGCACACGAGTCCACATATTCACCATATCAATACACCACTATGGATCCGCTCCCGTCTCCCTACGAGAACACCATCCATAGAACTCACGCTTATCTTGCGTATTCTAGAGTATCCACTTCACTTGTCTATGAACTGTATAGGCAACCCAGAAGTCCTTTACCGCGGACACGGCTATTCGAATAGATAATGTTAACCCTGCAGGGGTGTACTTCTTCACACACGCTCTCACCACTTACCGCCGTTTACACGACATGTACTCGGCAACCTTCAAGCGGAAGCCCAGCGAGGGTGTCGGCCATGACCTGACTAACCACACAAGTCTCTCGTCCAGGTTTATCGCCTATTCGGGTTCCATCCGCAAGGAGATCCGGCCGGGGTGTCGCTCACGGCCCCAAACGATGTGAGCAGGGTTCCCAAGCCCACCTCGACAGGTGGATCTACGCTTGGTACACCGTGCCACTGTGCCTAGTCTGTCCAAGCCCACCTGTACCGGGTGCCACTTGGTAGACTACTAACACTACCTACAAACACCAGAAACTAGTTGCAACTCCTGGACAGAGATCAAGTTGATTAATAAGCCGAGAGGGGTCGAGTTACCGGAACCCAATGTGTGGTAGTAACTGTTCATGGATCACAAACACAGAACTCAGTTCCTGGGGACGACTGCAATGAGACAACCCACCATATACTCCTACATGGCCTCTCACCGCTACCTTTACCAAATCGTGTTCACACACTTAGCTCACACACAGCAGGACATGTTTACACACCTCCGATTCATCCCCGATGAATCAGACCTGACTCAACTCTAAGCAGTAGCAGGCATGACAAACAAGCATGAATGAGTAGGCACATCAGGGCTCAAACAACTCCTACTCATGCTAGTGGGTTTCATCTATTTACTGTGGCAATGACAGGTCATGCAGAGGAAAGGGGTTCAACTACCGCAGCATGTAACAGTTGAATCGTTGCTGTCCTAATGCAGTAAAATAGAGCAGGAGCGAGAAAGTGGGATTGTATCGGAATGAACAAGGGGGTTTTGCTTGCCTGGCACTTCTGAAGATAGTATAGCTCTTCATCGGTGTCATCAAACTCATCGTCGGAACCACGTCTATCGAGAGGGGACAAACACCGGCAAACAAGGAAGAGCACAATCAGTGCAATGCACAATATGATGCATGATCATGACATGGCAACATGCTGTTGATTGAGCTAATGCAACTAACAACAAGTTAAATGGAGTTGGTTTGAACACTAGGTTCAAATTCAAACTCCATATGTGATTTCTTAAATGCCATTTAATTGAATTGTCCTAAACAGTAGTCATAAGTTGTTCTAACATGCATGAAAATGGTACGGATGGATAGATTGGATTTTTCTGATCATTTTTCATATATAAATTATTTCATTCTGAGTTACGGTTGAATTTATATGAATTTTTGAAGTTTTGGATATATTCTGGAATTTCAGAATTAAATTAAATCCAGAAAAGAGTTACTGCGTCAGCAGGACATCACCCTAACATCATCAGGTCAACAGGGCGGGTTCAGGTCAAACCTGACCAGTGGGGTCCACTGGTCAGTGACTGGGGCTGATTATTGTCGCTGACATGTGGACCCAGTCAATAGCCACGTCAGCAGGGTCAACTCTGACGCGTGGGTCCCGCTGAGTTAATCTAAACTAAACAGGAAATAAAACCCGGGGTTAATTAGGGCGTGGGGCCCATGTGTCAGTGAGCTACGGGTTTAGTTAGTGGCGTCATTAGCCACTAATGGCGGTGCCACGTCAGCTCGCCGGAGTGTCGCCGGCGACGACCAAAAACGCGGCGGGGACGCACTGGGGTGGCTCGGGTTTTGCCTACAGGCTGCGGTTTGAGCCGCGCTTGGTCCCTACGGGTGGCTGGCGTTGCAGCGCGTCGGCTGGTGGCAGTAGCCGGGCCTGGGGTGGCTGGAGTCGACGGCCACGAGCTCAAAGGCGGTAGCCGGAGTTCGGTGGGGCACGGGCGGGGCACTGCGGCTTGCGGGCGAGCGAGCGAGGTAGGTGGGCGGCATCTCTGGCGTTCCAAGAATACAGTGGTGCAACTAGTCGGAGCTGAGGTGCTCAGGAGCGAGGACCTCATCGGCCATGGCGGACAGCGGCTCCGATTACTCGCGGGGCAGTGGCTACGGGACGAAAACGATGATGTGGTTAAGGGGGAAAGGACCGGGATCTCACATTGAGGCCGAAGACAGGCTCAGCTGGCTCGGGGACGACCGGAAGGCGACGAATCCATCGATGGAGTCCGGCGGCTGTGCTCGGGGAAGACGACTCGTGGCGGCGATGTGGGGTTCCCGTGGTGGCGTGGCTCGGGGTGGAAGATAGAGGGGGTCGAGGCGGAGCCTCTAGGCTGGTCAAAGAAGCGAGGGGGAGGTGGTGGCTGCAGCTACGGCGAACGGCGTCGGTGGCGATGGCAGCGCTCGGCTGTGGGGAGGAGAGCGAGACAGAGGAGGGGGAAAGCAGGGGGGAGAGTGAGAGAGGTCCAGGGGGGTGCGTGGCGTCTCCGTGGCGTCGTCTAGGAGCACCGGGGAGGAGCCAGGCAGGCAGGGAGGGAGGAGGTGGCCGGCGCGGGGCGGCCACGCGCCTCCGTCCTTCTGGCGGGGAGGGAAGACGACAGGGAGGAGGCGGTGGTGGGCTGGGCCGGCCAGCTGCAGTGCTGGGCCGGTCGGTGGGCGCCAGGTAAGCTTCTGCCAGGTAAGTCCTTCTCTCTCTCTCTCTTTTATTTGTTTTAATTTTCTATTTCTTCTATAGCTTTAGGGCTTTATTTAAAATACCAGAACAAACCCAAAAAATCAAGGAACTGCTCATGGATACTTTTTAGAATATTACCAACAGCAAACATTTTAGTTCATGATTATTTGGACATTTAAAATATTTTTTAGCATTTAAATGCCCAAATGCAAATAGAGTATGATTTAATCCAGAGCCCAAATATGTCATGGAAAAATGTGCATCACCTCTGGTTACTGTTTCCAGCATTTTCCAAGAATGATGAACATTTTTGGAAGCCATTTGGATTTCTGGAAATATTTTGGTTGAATCTAGTGAATTCCTTTAATGCTAGGGTTTAGGCTATCCCCATTTCAAGTTTCTTTCAAAGTTTAAACATGATGCACATATGAAGTTAGCCTAGTGCATTGCCAGAAGCTAGGGATGTGACAACTCACCCCCACTAAACAAGAATCTCGTCCCGAGATTCAAGCATAGGGTAGAATAAAGGGGAAACGCAACTAATGCAATCTTCACGACCCACGTTGCACTTCAAATGAACGTTGATTCAATCACCATCTTGTCTCGTCGTCTTGCTCTGAGAACTCCAGCCAACATGACAAATAGAGGATAGGAAAAAAATCTAAAAGGATCGATCTTATTGAAGGTCGAACAACTTAGGATCAACTCAGGGAATGAGACATAGCAACATCTCTCAAGCCGATACATGAAGCACACATCTAGAGGGATGGTGTGGAACAGATGACGAGGATTCACTAGGTAGACAACAATTCCACACTTAAGAAGGTGGTGAACGGTTGTCAACGTAGCGAGGAGTTGAGTTGCCATGATACCATAACAGGGCACCTTAGGGGAGGTGACCCGTAGGAATATCCCTTAAGTGGCAAAAAGAATTACCTTTGATTTAGAGATCATTGAAACTCTTTATACCAGCCTAAGGCAATCGCCACCGATCGTTTGGCGGAGTTCAATGGAAAGGCATATCCTGATTCGAATGGATGATGTGGACTACCTTGTTGAAGACAACGCGATGGATGATTTTTCTTATCATCGGAAATGGATGGAAGCCATGGTAAGACCACTTCTGAAGATGATCCTAAACAACAATTACTGAGAGGGCAGCCCATGGGAATTGGCACAATGGCGGTGCAAACTGGGAACTAAATGTAGATGTTGGGAATGTTCCAACCATCATATCTGCCTGAGATTCAGATCTGGTTGGTGTCAGGATATTCCAGACTCATCCAGTCTAGAGAGAAAAATTAAAGATTGCAACATAAATCGACGAGATGGCGTTGCGAGATTCTCGGGAAATGAACTACGATAGCAAGCTCCAAAACATGAGCTGGTTCTGCTACATACATGTGAACACGTTGCCCAAGACAAGCATGACCACATAGTAGTCTTACAACGCAACACTACCGAGTTCCGGTTGGGAACCATCATTGCGGAGAGCGAAGTCCTGCGCATGTACCTTTGGGTCCTTAAGGATTAGCACTTAAGAACTTCTTTTCCTTGAACAAATCAATCAGTGGCTTGGTGTGCTAGGGATTACACGTGGAGTGGAGGTAGTGAGCCTATCAAACCATGGAATACTTCGCACATGCATGACTGACTTGGGATGATTCCGGAGAAAGCAAAAACAATCTTTCTCAATTCACGACAGCTACTTGCACCTAATGCACGTGAACTTGGAGAAAGTCACTTCTTACACCAAACATGTATTTCATGAATGGGACATGAAGATAATGCTTACAAAAGTTTCCAACACTAGCTTAATGTTCAGCATGAATCATGGAGGAGACAAAATACTGCTGATGGGCTCAACAGCAACTCATCGAAATTTCCATATCACTGGACTTCCACCATTATGCGAACAATGTGATGGTATTGGTCAGACCATAAGATGTAATAGTGTATGCTCGAGGAATCAACCACGAGTAAGACAACATTATGAACATCGTTGGTTCTGATTTGATTTGACGATAGCCCATACTCAAATCAAAGGTTTGGGGTAAGACAATAGATCTAACAATTGACCACGAGGATCAATCAATGAAAATATCATCTTTCTTCAACACACACAAACACAAGATATCCCTTTTGGGAAATGAACTAAGTTAGGCAAGCTTTTATCTTCCAACTCTCCAAGTTGTTGTTCAGCTTAACCATCTAGCTCAGGGGTATCCAACACAGACTCTTGGAGATGGGGTGGTTTACAGGAATAAACCAACTTGATCACGAACTCAACATAGCGGTTAGGCGACAACCTGGTAATACTTCCAAGAAGATATTTGGAAAATCACGAACCACCGATATGTTACTAAGCTCGAGGACAATCTTGCTTTTCAGGGCAAGACGATATGATCAATAGAGCGAGGATTTGAAATAATCCTAACTCATCGATCGAGGAGTGAACCAGGAGAATGGACTAGGTAGCACGATCAATCTTAGAATGATGATTCAATAACCAACATGCTAAGAATGAAATTATTGTCCTTTAACTACCAAGCAACGGAGTTGCTAGGAGTATTGAGTTCACACATCACGACTCACTTGTCGGCACTCCGGTTGCAACAACACGGAAGCGAGAAATGAAAATGATGGCGAGAAGTATCACTGCGTCAAGAATTCATAAGAGGTGGTGCAATTCTCATGACAATCCTGACATAAAGAAGGTAATACTTCAAGGTAGAACAGACCAGAAGCTGGATTAGCATTTTGATCTGCGGAGTACAACTACTTTGACCCAATCCTGGATATGGATGAGGTTCTGGAGTTTGTTTCTCCTAGTCATTCCGGAATAGAATGGCTTGATGGACCATAAAAATAATAAGCATCGATAACACGAATGCAGAATTACTCCTGACTATCAATTGATAGACGAAGATCGGAATACGACTGAAGAGGGACAACTCAAAGGAACACATATCTTTTTGAGTTGTGGATACATAGGTTAGTATGTCGAACAAGTTCAACATAATTCTCCCGGATAACCCATGCAGAAAGGTAAATCTGGCAGAGTCACAACATAGAATCGAGAACTCATCAGGAGCACTCTGGTGGTGATCCTTGGTTCAAAGAACTTCTGCCATAAGTGGTTCATAGTATTTGGAAGAAGGAAATACCACGAGCCTTGAGGACTATCACAAAGGTTACTAATAACCTAAAGGAACAAGCAAACACTATCAACATGAATTGAGTAGGGTGAGTTTCGGGTTCAAGACCCAGGAGTAGAATACCTACTACTAAGTGGCATCACGGGATGCTTTCGAGAATGATGGCCAGAATCATCACACTGGGAACACAAAGCATGGCTGGATTACTAGGTGATACTCTAGATACCTAGGGTCATAATAATTCCAACATATATGTCAAGGCAATAGAGTACCTCAACTCAGCAATTAGTGTGATTAACCTGGCCCAAAGGAACATCAGGAACAGGAGGAAGGGATTTTGCAAATGCTTCAGACTATTAAGAAACCTGGGATGACTCGGACAGCATAACAGCTGTAAATGCTCCAAAAGATTTAAGACATCCTACAAAATGGTGGCATAGCCACTCAGAAGCACAATATCAAGGTTTCGAGATCAACAGTTAACATACGGAAGTAGTAGGAACTGAACGGAGACTTAAATCCAACAATCTTATAAGTCTACGGATTAGTAACACGTGATCCTGATAGAAAGAAGAGAAAGCCTAGTTTCTTAACCCCGTAGGAAAGATAAGATGACTCAGATCAGAAGGGCATAAGGTATAAGGAGTAAAAGAGCCTTACGTTCCATCCCACAATCAATTCCCTTGTATAACTAAAGAATTTCTAGACTCAACTTCGACCAGTTTGGCTTGGTAATCCTACAGGCAGTCAAGCTCTGATACCAAAGCTGTCAGGACCCTGACTCAATGCCACATCGATCTAGCATGTAACACCTCATATCACTTTGCGGCCTCACGCACTGTATTCCCACAGGTGTCGCCTTACCTTTGCCCAGGACCGTTTGCGCCTTTTGGCACACGTATATGATAGTGTCGCTAGCATCCATATGATAAGGAGCCCGGGCTGACATGGCTAGTCGTAAACCCAAAGTGGCACAAACTTACAGGGACAGGCATCCATGACCCAGCATCGAACGCGTCGGTCATCAGCGACTGAATCCAGGCTATAGCACTGGGCTAACAGGACTCCGGTGAACCGGGCTGTAGCGGGCTAACAGGACTCCGGTATTCATCGCGTGACATTTCCCCGAAGGGACAGACACAGGAACAAAGAAGGACACATGTCGGCCAGCCTAAGTGTTCCGGAGCAGTAGCAAGCTACCATGGCTCAGTGGAAGCACTAGGAGACATTTCCCGGTAAGATAGGCTACTAAGGATAAACAACTAGATAGTCAGATCCCACACATACCAAGCATTTCAATAACATACACACATTATGCTCAATATGTGCAAATACAACATGGCATCACAACATGACTCTACAACTCAAGTATTTTATTCAATAGGCTCCGAGGAGCGAGATATTACAAACATGGGTCTCATGACCCAACATTCAGAGCATACAAGTCAAAACACAAAGGGAAGCTTAACATGTCTGAGTACAGACATCTACAAAAGAAAAAGGCTGAGAAGCCTGACTGTCTATCAGATCCTGCCGAGGGCACAAGATCGTAGCTGAGGTAACAAGATAAACATCAAAGTCCACATGGAACTACTAGCAAGACTGAAGTCTCTCTGCAAAAACATAAATTAAGCAACGTGAGTACAAATGTACCGAGCAAGACTTACATCGGATCTATCTACATATGCATCAGTATCAACAAAGGGGTGGTGGGGTTTAACTGTAGCAAGCCAGCTTTGACTCGATGGCTATCCTGAACTACGACTGCAAGTAACTCTTTTGAGGTGGCGCACACGAGTCCACATATTCACCATATCAATACACCACTATGCATCCGCTCCCGTCTCCCTATGAGAACGCCATCCATAGCACTCACGCTTATCTTGCGTATTCTAGAGTATCCACTTCACTTGTCTATGAACTGTAAAGGCAACCCAGAAGTCCTTTACCGCGAACACGGCTATTCGAATAGATAATGTTAACCCTGCAGGGGTGTACTTCTTCACACACGCTCTCACCACTTACCACCGTTTACACGACATGTACTCGGCAACCTTCAAGCGGAAGCCCAGTGAGGGTGTCGGCCACGACCTGACTAACCACACAAGTCTCTCGTCCAGGTTTATCGCCTATTCGGGTTCCATCCGCAAGGAGATCCGGCCGGGGTGTCGCTCATGGCCCCAAACGATGTGAGCAGGGTTCCCAAGCCCACCTCGACGGGTGGATCTACGCTTGGTACACCGTGCCACTGTGCCTAGTCTGTCCCAAGCCCACCTGTACCGGGTGCCACTTGGTAGACTACTAACACTACCTACAAACACCAGAAACTAGTTGCAACTCCTGGACAGAGATCGAGTTGATTAATAAGCCGAGAGGGGTCGAGTTACCGGAACCCAATGTGTGGTAGTAACTGTTCATGGATCACAAACACAGAACTCAGTTCCTGAGGACGGCTGCAATGAGACAACCCACCATGTACTCCTACATGGCCTCTCACCACTACCTTTACCAAATTGTGTTCACACACTTAGCTCACACACAGCAGGACATGTTTACACACCTCCGATTCATCCCCGATGAATCAGACCTGACTCAGCTCTAAGTAGTAGCAGGCATGACAAACAAACATGAATGAGTAGGCACATCAGGGCTCAAACAACTCCTACTCATGCTAGTGGGTTTCATCTATTTACTGTGGCACTGACAGGTCATTTCAGAGGAAAGGGGTTCAACTACCGCAGCATGTAACAGTTGAATCGTTGTTGTCCTAATGCAGTAAAATAGAGCAGGAGCGAGAACGTGGGATTGTATCAGAATGAACAAGGGGGTTTTGCTTGCCTGGCACTTCTGAAGATAGTATAGCTCTTCATCGGTGTCATCGAACTCATCGTCGGAACCATGTCTATCGGGAGGGGACAAACACCGGCAAACAAGGAAGAGCACAATCAATGCAATGCACAATATGATGCATGATCATGACATGGCAACATGCTGTTGATTGAGCTAATGCAACTAACAACAAGTTAAATGGAGTTGGTTTGAACACTAGGTTCAAATTCAAACTCCATATGTGATTTCTTAAATGCCATTTAATTGAACTGTCCTAAATAGTAGTCATAAGTTGTTCTAACATGCATGAAAATGGTACATATGGATAGATTGGACTTTTCTGATCATTTTTCATATATAAATTATTTCATTCTGAGTTACGGTTGAATTTATATGAATTTTTGAAGTTTTGGATATATTCTGGAATTTCAGAATTAAATTAAATCCAGAAAAGAGTTACTGCATCAGCATGACATCACCCTGACGTCATCAGGTCAATAGGGCGGGTTCAGGTCAAACCTGACCAGTGGGGTCCACTGGTCAGTGACTGGGGCTGATTATTATCGCTGACATGTGGACTCAGTCAACAGCCACGTCAGCAGGGTCAACTCTTACGTGTGGGTCCCGCTGAGTTAATCTAAACTAAACAGGAAATAAAACCCGGGGTTAATTAGGGCGTGGGGCCCATGTGTCAGTGAGCTACGGGTTTAGTTAGTGGCGTCATTAGCCACTAATGGCGGTGCCATGTCAGCTCGCCGGAGTGTCGCCGCCGACGACCAAAAACGCGGCGGGGACGCACTGGGGTGGCTCGGGTTTCGCCTACAGGCCGCGGTTTGAGCCGCGATTGGTCTCTACGGGTGGCTGGCGTTGCAGCGCGTCGGCTGGTGGCAGTAGCCGGGCCTGGGGTGGCCGGAGTCGATGGCCACGAGCTCAAAGGAGGCAGCCGGAGTTCGGTGGGGCACGGGCGGGGCACTGCGGCTTGCGGGCGAGCGAGCGAGGTAGGTGGGCGGCATCTCTGGGGTTCCAGGAACACAGTGGTGCAACTGGTCGGAGCTGAGGTGCTCAGGAGCGAGGACCTCATCGGCCATGGCGGACGGCGGCTCCGGTTACTCGCGGGGCAGTGGCTACGGGACGAAAACGACGACGTGGTTAAGGGGGAAAGGACCGGGAGCTCACGTTGAGGCCGAAGACAGGCTCAGCTGGCTCGGGGACGACCGGAAGGCGACGAATCCGTCGATGGAGTCCGGCGGCCGTGCTCGGGGAAGACGACTCATGGCGGCGATGTGGGGCTCCCGTGGTGGCGTGGCTCGGGGTGGAAGAAAGAGGGGGTCGAGGTGGAGCCTCTGGGCCGGTCAGAGAAGCGAGGGGGAGGCGGTGGCTGCAGCTACGGCGAACGGCGTCGGTGGCGACGGCAGTGCTCAGCTGTGGGGAGGAGAGCAAGACAGAGGAGGGGGAAAGTAGGGGGAGAGTGAGAGAGGTCCAGGGGGGTGCGTGGCGTCTCCGTGGCGTCATCTAGGAGCACCGGGGAGGAGCCAAGCAGGCAGGGAGGGAGGAGGTGGCCGGCGTGGGGCGGCCACGCGCCTCCGTCCTTCTGGCGGGGAGGGAAGACGACAGGGAGGAGGCGGTGGTGGGCTGGGCCGGCCAGCTGCAGTGCTGGGCCGGTCGGTGGGCGCCAGATAAGCTTCTGCCAGGTAAGTCCTTCTCTCTCTCTTTTATTTGTTTTAGTTTTCTATTTCTTCTGTAGCTTTAGGGCTTTATTTAAAATACCAGAACAAACCCAAAAAATCAAGGAACTCCTCATGGATACTGTTTAGAATATTACCAACAGCAAACATTTTAGTTCATGATTATTTGGACATTTAAAATATTTTTTAGCATTTAAATGCCCAAATGCAAATAGAGTATGATTTAATCCAGAGCCCAAATATGTCATGGAAAAATGTGCATCACCTCTGGTTACTGTTTCCAGCATTTTCCAAGAATGATGAACATTTTTGGAAGCCATTTGGATTTCTGGAAATATTTTGGTTGAACCTAGTGAATTCCTTTAATGCTAGGGTTTAGGCAATGCCCATTTCAAGTTTCTTTCAAAGTTTAAACATGATGCACATATGAAGTTAGCCTAGTGCATTGCCAGAAGCTAGGGATGTGACAAAAGGTAAAAGGCAACCCATCAATATAATCCTTAACAAGAGCAAACTTGTCCGATATAGTGTAGTTGGGAGAATTCAAAAAGATAATAGGACTATCATGTGTGGGTGCAATAGCAACAATGTCATTCTTAACATAAGGAACTATAGCAAGTTCATCTCCATAAGCATAATTCATATTGGCATCTTGGCCACAAGCATAGCAATCATCAAGTTCATCAAAAAGGGATATTTCAAAAGAATCCAAGGGATCATAGCAATCATCATAGCATTCATCATTCGGTAAGAACGAAGGGGAATTAAACAATGTATGAGTTGAAGAGTTACTCTCATTAGAAGGTGGGCATGGGTGATCAATCCGTTCTTCCTCCATTTGTTCTTCGCTCTCTTCCTCTTTTTCATCCAATGAGCTCGCAGTTTCATCAATTTCTTCTTCCATAGACTCCTGCAAAATATTAGTCTCTTTTTGGACAGTGGAGTTATTCTCAATAAATACATCAATATCATATTTGTATTTATAATTATCATAGCAATATTTAAGGATAGCAAGATTTTTAGGTCTATAAACTGAATCATCAAAATCTTCAAACTTTTTAAACAAAGATTCAATTTCATATGCACCCTTAAAAGTAACAAATTCTTCTATCCGTTACACATCATAGTAATCATATATACCATTAGCATAAGAAGCTAAGGTTTCATTATCATTAAATTCACTTGAAAAGGGAAGATGTGGAGCATTCATCCTAGAGCAACAAGTATAATCATATCTGTGGCATAAATTGCAAGCATACCAATGCAACATATGAATTTGATCCCATAACAATTTCCCTTTATGAGTCAAGCGATAATCCCTAAAGTATTCACGTTGATCCAACGTTACTCCCATTATATAGTTGAATGGGGTTTTCTTAGGATTATCAAAGTAGTGCATAATATCTTTTACATAACGAGCATCAAGGGGTTTAGGAGGTTCTCCATCTCCATGAGTAGCAAGTACCACTAATGTTTTTGGTGTTTCGTGTTCAATATCCATAACTAAAGATAGAGAACAACTTAGTACAGGAAATAAAAACAACTTAGTGATAAAACAAACAAGCACACACGAGAATATTCACCCCATGCTATTGCTCCCTGGCAACGGCGCCAGAAAAAGGTCTTGATAACCCACAAGTATAGGGGATCAACTGTAGCCTCTTTCGATAAGTAAGAGTGTCGAACCCAATGAGGTGCTAAAGTTTGAACAAATATTCCCTCAAGTTCTATCGACCACCGATACAACTCTACGCACGCTTGACGTTTGCTTTACCTAGAACAAGTATGAAACTAGAAGTACTTTGTAGGTGTGATATGATAAGTTTGCAAGATAATAAAGAGCACGTAAATAAAATCTAGGGGATGTTTAGATAAATACACAACTAAGTTAGTTTTAGTAGAGAGCTTTTGTCAACAAGAAAGTTATTTGTCCCTAGGCAATCGATAACAAATACCGGTAATCATTCTTGTAATTTTATATGAGGGAGAGGCATGAGCTAACATACTTTCTCTACTTGGATCATATGCACTTATGATTGGAACTCTAGGAAGCATCCACAACTACTAAAGATCATTAAGGTTGTGAAACCCAGCCATAGCCTTAAGTATCAAGTCCTCTTTATTCCCATACGTCATACCCCACCTACTCGGGTTTAAGTTTCTGTCACTCTCGCAACCCACCGTAAGCGAACCATGAACATATTGCAACACCCTACAACGGGGCCCCCTCACGTTTGCATGAGAACGGAGGGCACCGTATGACAGCACAATAAATAAAATATACTATCATACCAACCGAGATCACGATTAACCCACATGACAAAATAAATCTACTCAAACATCATAGGATAACCATAGATCATTGGGAAACAATATATGGAGTTGATCACCATGTTTAAGTAGAGATTACAGCAGGGGGGGGAGGTGTTACACCATTGCATAGAGGGGGAGAAAGTTGATGTTGACGGTAGCAAGATTGTTGATGTAGATCGCCGCCCCGATCGTTGCCTCGGTGGCACTCCGGCGCCACCGGAAGCGAGGGGGCGAGAGCCCCCCTACTTATTCTTCATCCTTGGCCTCCCCCCTAGATGCGTAGGAGAGTTCCCCCTCTGGTCCTTGGTCTCCATGGCGGCGGAGGGACGGTAGCCCCTCCGAGATTGGATCTCCCTCTCTGTTCTCTTCTGTTTCGCGTTCCCCTGATCTGGCCGAAAACCGTTTCTTATATTCCGGGAGATCCGTAACTCCAATTACGCTGAGATTTTAACATGATTTTTTCCCGGATATAAGCTTCCTTGTGCCCGAAGTAGAGCCCCAACCAACGTACGAGGTGGGCACAATCCACCATGGCACGCCAGGGGCCTCTGGCGCGCCCTGGTGTCTTGTGGTCTGTGTGGGCCTTTGTTTGCGGTGATTCCAACTCCCCAAGATCACATATATTCCAAAATAATTCTCCATGAAATTTTATTGCATTTGGACTTCGTTTGATGTGGATACTCTGTGATACAAAAAAATGCAGAAAACAGGAACTGGCAGTGGGCACTGGATCAATAGGTTAGTCCAATAAATCAAATAAAAAGGTGCCAAAAGCATGTGAGAGTGGTATAATATTGGCATGAAACAATCAAAAATTATAGATACGACGGAGACGTATCAGGCCTTTCCCCGTGTCAAGATGCACTGGGCAAAGATGAAGGCCGCCAGCATGGCCGTTGAAGGTCCGCCCGGAGACAAGGTCCACCGTATGCCGGAGCGCTATTTCGACGATGTCCTTGAGGGTGCCCATTTGATAGAGGGTCAATGCTCGAAGGATATTATGTTCGAGTAAATGTATCCGAGCTACCTAGGCATTTTATCATAAACTGAGGCTTTTGTAATATATTTGTGCCCGTTGTCTTGAATTACTTCTCCTCATGTGCGGCCGTTTGTATCTTTGAGAGTTTGCCAGTCGTTGGCTTCAGCCCCTATGTAAATAGTATGGGGGTGTTCGAGATAGCTCATAATCACTCTTGACCTGACATCTTGGTCCGTAAAGGAGGTGTTAG
The DNA here is from genome assembly GCF_002162155.2 of Triticum dicoccoides. NCBI lineage: Eukaryota > Viridiplantae > Streptophyta > Magnoliopsida > Poales > Poaceae > Triticum > Triticum dicoccoides. Next base: position 562,521,669 of record NC_041391.1, read on the forward strand.
TGCGGCGAGCAAGGCAATCGGACTATGTGGCTTTACCACTCTCACTTAGCCATAGGAGTTTGACAATGGGGTTGTAAGATAGCCCCTGGTGCGTATGCGGCTATCCAACCTAGATGCCTTTACATGCGTGACTGAACAAAGCCAACCCTTCGTGTAATATGGAAGATATCGTTAGAGATTTAATAAGTCACCGAATTGCTGACCAGCTCTCGCCGCATCATGACAGTGAGTTTTCGGCTTTCTCTACTGAGGTGCTTGACCGGGCTAGCTGGAAACACAATTGCAGTAGTTCTTCCTTTACTACCTTACCCGAAAACGGAACGTAAGGTGGCAAGCACAGGAGCCGGGCAACCCAACTATTGACCAAAGACGTGATTCAGAGCCAATGCATATAATGCAGTATTCGGGACGCCGAAGTGTACTCTGAGAGTGTTCATACTTTCTATTGTTGAAGATATATATATGGCTTGAATAGAGCCCCTGGCGATTTTAAGTCGTACCAAGGTGTATATGCCAATTTGGACGTAAAGTGGGAAAACAGAAAAAAGGCCAATACCAAACAAGGCTAGGCAAAACTGTTTCCATTATAGTTGGATTGGTACGTCAAAACGTATTTTTACAGAAGATGCAATAAGCATCATGACTATTTTACATGTCTGGAACAAGGGAAAGTTGTATACAGGTCCTAAACTTGGAAGGATGATCTAGAAGATCCTTTGGACACTCTACCGCATGTCTGCACCGATTTTCACCTTGGTGTAGGACCCTTTGGGAGGATCGACAATCGAGTATGTATAAGGGGCCTAGAAGGAGGCCCGTGTTACCACCAGAAATTGATGTGGGTTGTAAAGAACCTAAAAAATAAAAACAAGAAGAAAAAGGTGGACCAATGTGGAGGTCCGGATAGGGTCGAGCCGTACCATGGACCTTATGCTTAGCATGCCTCCGTCCTTGCCCATGGTATTTTTAACACGTAATTATGTACTCGCAGCACGTATGCCGCTATCCGGCTGGGGCATTGACGGAGGCCGAGTTGCTAATCTAGCTCTAGATGAGCCGTACTGTTGTTCTGCAGGGTAGACCGGACTCGTTTAACACTGTCCGAGGGCTTGACTGCCAGTGTAGTATTCTGCTTAGCGAGGCCACCCTGCACCTCGACTGCGAGGGCCGCGGTATGCTCCTCTGTATGGAGGGAGCATTCCAGGTTTCCATTTACTATTATAACGCCACGTGGTCCAAGCATCTTGAGCTTTAGATAAGCGTAGTGCGAGACTGCATTGAAACTGGCAAAAGCGGTTCGTCCGAGTAGTGCGTGATAGCCACTGCGGAACGACACGATGTCGAAGATCAGGTCTTCGCTCCGGAAGTTATCCGGCGAAGCGAAGACGACTTCCAGCGTTATGGATCTCACACAACAGGCCTCTACGTCGGGTATAACCCCTTTAAAGGTGGTTTTAGTGGGCTTGATTCTAGATGGATCAATGCCCATTTTATGGACGGTGTCCTGATAGAGCAGATTAAGACTGCTGCCGCCGTCCATAAGGACTCACGTGAGGTGGAATCCGTCAATAATTGGATCAAGGACCAATGTTGCCGAACCCCCATGACAAATACTGGCTGGATGGTCTCTGTTATCAAAGGTGATCGGACAAGCAGACCACGGAATAAATTTTGGGGCGACTGGCTCTATGGCGTAGACGTCCCTTAGCGCACGCTTGTGCTCCCTCTTAGGGATATGAGCAACATAGATCATGCTCACTGTTTTGACCTAGGGGGGAAATTTCTTCTGCCCCCCCTGTGTTCTGTGGGCGAGGCTCTTCATCATCGTCCTCGTTGAGCAACCCTTTCCCCTTATGCTCGGCATTGAGCTTGCCGGCCTGTTTAAAGACCCAACAATTTCTGTTGGTATGATTGGCAGGCTTATCGGGGGTGCCATGAATCTGGCAAGGTCGATCGAGTATTCTGTCCAAACTAGATGGACCATCTCTCTTTCCTTTGAATGGCTTCTTCCACTGACCGTGTTTAGAGCCACTGAATCCGGCATTAACCGCCGTGTCTTCGGTATCTCGGTTGTTGCTTCAACGCTTGTGCTTGTTGCGTCATGGCTTGCCATTGCCATCCCTGGCTTTGGAGGTGCCAGGGTCGCTGGTGCTATTGCTTCTACGAGGTAGCCAACTATCTTCTCCCACGCAAAAGCGGGTCATAAGTGCGGTAAGGGCTGCCATGGACTTCGGCTTTTCTTGGCCGAGGTGTCGGGCGAGCCACTTGTCTCAGATGCTGTGTTTAAAGGCCGCAAGGGCTTCGGTGTCCAGGCAGTCCACAATTTGGTTCTTTTTAATTAAGAACCTGGTCTAGAGTTTCCGGGCTGATTCTCCGGGTTGCTAGACTATGTGGCTAAGGTCATCGGCGTCTGGGGGCCGAACATAGGTACCTTGGAAGTTGTCTCTAAAGGCATCCTCCAAGTCTTCCCAGCTGCCGATAGACTTCTCTAGGAGGCTGTTTAACCAGTGCCGAGCTGGTCCCTTCAATTTGAGAGGGAGGTATTTGATGGCATGGAGATCATCACCGCGTGCCATGTGGATATGGAGAAGAAAATCTTTGATCCATACTACGGGATCTGTCGTACCATCGTATGATTCAATGTTGACGGGTTTAAACCCTCCTAGGAAATGATGTTCCATCACTTCGTCGGTGAAGCATAGGGGGTGTGCGATGCCTCTGTACCGGGTGATGTGGTGACGTAGTTCGGACGAAGGCCGTATAAGGTTTTCGGCCCGGGTGAGGTTGTGCCTATCACACCAGGTCTAATGGCCGTCCTCTCGCGTTGACGCACGCCCCCTTGATCCATAGATTGATCTTGTCTGACCGGCTCTATTGTCCAAGTCCTTGCATAGGTCGTAGGTATAGCCCAGGGCCGTTGCCTCCTTGCATCGACGACAGAGTGGTGCGGGCTGGTGTTCAGCATAAGTAGCCGTTCTGTCCCGTCCATGTGGTGGTCGGTCGGGCTCGTCAGCAGTTTTGTGCTTTGGCGGTATTGGCTCAAGGGCCTCGTCGTCCAATTGTGGTAGTAGCTTGTGCTTCGGGTAATTCTTAGTTGGGCATTCGAGGCCGTATTCCTCGGCTGCCAGGACATTAGTCCATCTGTCATTGAGTAAATCCCGATCAGCTTGAAGCTGCTGCTACTTCTTTTTCAGGCTTCTTGCAGTGGCGATTAGCCGGCGCTTAAAGTGCTTTGTTCGAGGGGTTCCTCCGGCATGATGAAATCTTTGTCGCCGAGGCTCACATCTTCTTTGGAGATCGGTAGGTAGTTACTGTCCTCCGAGCCCTCATTCCTGATAGGATCATCGGGGTTAACTTGCCCATCCTCCCAATCGTCATGCTCGGATGTTGGCTCAACAGGGGCTTCGGGGTCTTCGGCATTCTTTGGAGTGTTATTGTCTTTGGTGCCGGTATTGTTGTCTTTGTCGTGACGCGATTTTGAGTGGCGCCGCTGTCGTTGACGCTTCGGAGGTGCTTCAACAGGCTTGTCCTCAACCGGATCCTTCTCGCCGTCATCCTCTTTGGGTGTGTCCACCATGTACACATCGTATGTGGAGGTGGCCGTCCAACGTCCGGTAAATTGAGGGTTTTGGCCTTGTTTGTCTCCGACATCATCGTGCATACCGTTGATGTCTTCAGAGGCGTAGTCCAGCATGTGGGTTCGATTTTCGACAAGGCTATGAAGTGGGTGGTGGGTGGGACGTAAAATTCCCCACTCTCAGCCCCTAGTCCGGTCCGGGCGTAATTAGGAAGCGATTCCTCTGTAATGGCAAGGGATCACATTAAGTCCAGAGCCTCGTTTAGGAGTGAGGTTTGGACAAAGAAGCGAGAGTATGCCGGGCTGGCCGGGATGAGAGCTTCCTATCCGCGCCCGCTCGACGTGGACCTCGAGAGTTCGGATTTAGAGTCCGAGGGAGAGTACGACACTCTAGCGGCAAGGAGAGCTCGGTTCGACCTTGGGTTAGCTGATGACGCCGTCCCCTCTAGATCTCCAGCAGCAGGTTCCCTAATTGCAGGTAGCCCGGCGGGCTCTAAACTCCCGTCTTTGGACCTGGTGGTCTGCTATGGATTTAAGGTCAGAGCAGCGGTCGGGGCCGCGAATCCTTCAAAGATCAAGTCTCCTCGGGTATCGGTGAGATAGTTTAAGTTCCCGAAACTGATCTGATGACTAGGGGCATAGTTGTCAATCTGCTCAAGGTGGCCAATCGAGTTGGCACGCAGTGTGAAGCTGCCGAATATGAAAATTTGGCCGGGAGGGGGGGACTCCCCTAAAACAACATCGTTGTAGATGATCGAACGAGCCATCGAACCTTCCATCGACAGCACAGAGGAACTCTCAATGAAATCACCAATGTCGGTGTCAAACCCGGCTGATCTTGGGTAGGGGGTCCCGAACTGTGCGTCTGAGGATCGAAGGTAACGTGAGGCAGGGGACACGATGTTTACCCAGGTTCAGTCCCTCTTAATGGAGGTAATACCCTACTTCCTGCTTCATTGACTTTGATGAGTATAGGGGTTACAAGAGTTGATCTACCTCGAGATCATAATGGCTAAACCCTAGATGTCTAGCCTGTATGATTGTGATTGCCTGGACTAAACCCTCCGGTTTATATAGACACAGGAGGGGTCTAGGGTTGTACAGAGTCAATTTACAGAGAAAGGAATCTTCATATCTGAACGCCAAGCTTGCCATCCATGCAAAGGAGAGTCCTATCCGAACATGGGGGAAGCCTTCTATCTTGTATCTTCACGACCCACCAGTCCGGCCCATGTGACATAGCCCGGATGCCCGGGGACCCCCTAATCCAGGACTCCCTCAGCTATTTTCTAGCGCTGTTGCCGGGGAATGAAGTGCCTTTGGTAAGTGGAATTCGGTACGGAAACATTTATATAGTGTGCTAAAATTTACTGTCACTTGTTACTATGAAAAATGATCCTTTGAGGGGTTTGTTCAGGGTATCTTCACCTCGTCCGGAACCACAATTAGCCACCCCTCAACCTACTGCACCTATTGAAAATATTGAATATGAAATTCCTTCGGGTATGATAGAACAACTGGTAGCTAATCCTTATGCAGGAGATGGAACCGAACATCCTGATATGCACTTGATATATGTAGAACAAATTTGTGGATTGTTTAAGCTTGCAGGTTTACCTAGAGATGAGGTGATGAAAAAGGTTTTCCCTTTATCTTTGAAGGGAAAAGCATTGTAATGGTATAGGCTATGTGATGATATTGGATCATGGAATTGGAATCGTTTGAAATTGGAGTTCCACCAAAAATTTTATCCTATGCATCTAGTTTTTCGTGATCGGAATTATATATATAATTTTTGGCCTCGTGAAGGAGAAAGTATCGCTCTAGCTTGGGGGAGGCTTAAGTCAATGTTATATTCATGCCCCAATCATGAGCTCTCGAGAGAAATTATTATCCAGAATTTTTATGCTCGACTTTCTCGTAATGACCAAACCATGCTTGATACTTCTTGTGCTGGTTCTTTTATGAAGAAGACTATTGAATTCCGGTGGGATCTTTTAGAAAGAATCAAATGCAACTCTAAAGATTAGGAACTCGAGAAGGTAAAGATTCAGGTATTAAGCTTAAGTATGACCGCGTTAAATCTTTTATGGATACCGATTCTTTTCAAAAGTTTAGCACTAAATATGGACTTGACTCTGAGATAGTAGCCTCCTTTTGTGAATCATTTGCTACTCATGTTGAACTCCCCAAAGAGGAGTGGTTTAAATATCACCCACCTATTAAAGAAGAAATTAAAGAACTGATACCAGTTAAAGAAGAAACTATACTTTATAATGTTGATCCAGTTGTTCCTTCTGCTTATATTGAGGAACCACCTTTTCCTGTTAGGATAAAGGAACATGCTAAAGTTTCAACTGTGGTTAACAAAAGCTATGTCAGAACACCTAAACCTGATGAACACATTAAAGTAGAACCTAGCATTTCTATGGTTAAAGATCTCTTTGGAAGAAGATATGGATGGGCATGTTATTTACTTCTGTGAAGAAGCTGCTAGAATTGCTAAACCTGATAGAAAAGATAAACATAGACCTGTTGTTGGCATGCCTGTTATTTTCGTCAAAATAGGAGATCACTGTTATCATGGTTTATGTGACATGGGTGCTAGTGTGAGTGCTATTCCTTACACCTTATATCAAGAAATTATGAAAGACATAGCACCTGCAGAGTTAGAAGAAATAGATGTTACTATTAAGATTGCTAATAGAGACACCATATCACCATTTGGGATTGTTAGAGATGTTGAAGTCTTGTGTGGGAAAATAAAATACCCTACTGATTTTCTTGTTCTTGGTTCCCCACAAGATGACTTCTGTCCCATTATCTTTGGTAGACCTTTCTTGAACACAGTTAATGCTAAGATAGATTGTAAGAAACAAACTGTTGGTGTTAGCTTTGGTGATGAGTCTCATGAGTTTAATTTTTCCAAGTTTAGTAGAAATCTTCATGAAAAAGAATTGCCTAGTAAGGATGAATTAATTGGTCTTGCTTCTATTGTTGTGCCACCTACTGATCCTTTAGAACAATATTTGCTAGACCATGATGACTTTCATATGCATGAAAGAAATGAAATAGATAACATTTTCTTTGAACAATGTCATCTACTTAAACACAATTTGTCTATTGGAACTCTTGGAGGCCCCCCTCCAACTAAGGGTGATCCTGTGTTTGAAATAAAACAATTGCCAGACACTTTGAAATATGCTTATCTTGATGAAAAGAGGATATATCCTATTATTATCAGTGCTAACCATTCAGAACATGAAGAAGAAAGATTATTGAAAGTTCTAAGGAAGCACCGGGCTGCTATTAGATATACTCTTGATGATTTAAAGGGCATTAGTCCCACTCTATGTCAGCACAAAATTAATATGGAACCTGATGCTAAACCAGTTGTTGATCACCAACATCGGTCAAATCCGAAGATGAAAGAAGTGGTAAGTGTCGGATTTCGGGTTCTGGCAGACCCTTGAGGTTCGAACACTGGGGTGCGCACGAAGATCTCTCCCCTACCAGCTCATGTCTCGAAGTCTCGGAAAGATCTAAGCAAGAAAGATGAACACACAAGGGACACGAGATTATACTGGTTCAGGCCACCATTGTGGTGTAATACCCTACTCCAGTGTGTGGTGTGGTGGATTGCCTCAGGGGCTGATGATGAACAGTACAAAGGGAGAACAACCTCGCGAGGGGCTGTTCTTGAGTTGGTGCGATGAACTGCTTGGGCGAGTTCAGTCGCCTCTCTCTCTCTCTCTCTCTCTCTTGATCTCTAGATGATCTAGACGCCTCTACCCCGTGGGTGGCTAGTCCTATTTATAGGCAGAGGCCTTGGGCCTCTCCCCAAATAATGAGCGGGAAGGGCGCCAACAATTGGCCATTTTGAAGGGGAACATCTGGTACACTTATCCTGACTAAAGTTGGTCTTAAGCTGCCAAAGGCTCTGACGGTGACGCCGCCCTGGGCTCCACGATGACCTCCATCCCGCCGTTCTGCTGGTCTTGGTCTTGTTGCACCGAAACGGTAACCTTTGCCTGATGCCTTGTCCTGTGCTTGCCCCCTTTGCACCGAAAGGGAAACAAGGACACTGCACAGGCCGGCGCCCGCCTGGCACCCGCCTGGTCCTTGATGGCATGGCTTGCGTCACGGGCCCCTCGGGAGGTGCCCTGCCTTGATCTCTCCGCCTCCTCGCGAACTTGCCTAAGGAGGCTGCTCCTGAGGAAGCTTCATGTCGTCCGCCCCGTGAGGCTTGGCCCCTCGTGAGGGTCTTGAGATTGATCTGATGAAGCTGGGCTGCATTGGGCCCCCACTTGAGCCACGCCGCAGGCCACAGGCAGGCAAGTCTGGGGACCCCCGTTCCCAGAACACCGACAGTAGCCCCCGGCCCAAGGCACGCCCGGACTTGGCTTAGCAGAGAAGCGAAGGGGCAAGTGCGAAGCGCCGTGGGCCCCAACAGCCTGCGGCCTTGGGTGCCGCGTGGCGGTCAATTGGACGTGGGTGTCTCCGCTTCCCCAAGATGCCTTGGCAACCGGATGACTTGACAAGTCCCTGCATGCAAAAACGGGTCATGATTACCTGCGATCGTGGAGGCCGACGGTTGGCCTCCTTCGGCTATAAGTATGGAATGGCGCAAGCCATTCCAGTTCATCTCCCCCTGCTACTCCTCTTCTTCTTCCTCTTTGCCATTGCTTCGTCCCACGCTGATGGCACCCATCCGCCGGTTCTCTGTAGAATAGAAGGGAAGGGCCCCCCGAGAGGGTCTTGACCTGCTTTCGCTGAAGAAGCGGTTAGTCCTCTGCCACCGAGATGAGGGTGCGCGGCAGGAGATATCGAGGCCCTGGTATGAGCGGACACCGCTGGGGTTCCCGCTGCCCTTGTACGCTCAGATCGAGGGCCCTGGAGAAGAAGGCGCCGAGCGACACCGGCGATGCCGCCGTCGACACCGACGGGTCACGGCAGTGCGCGTCGTTCCTCCTGGAGTCCACGCTGAGGGCTTCTCCCGCGAGCTTGTACTCCACGCCACCATGCCTCCTCGATCTTGGATTCGCCTTCGAGATCCCACCGAGGGGGCATATCGAGCTCTGGCTGCAGCACGCTGACTGCAGCACCCCTGCGACCGGACCGGAGGTCGAGGTCACCGCTCCGGGCAAGGTCTAGATGACCCGTGGCTGGGGCGAGATCGCCTAGGTCTGCAGGACGGGTGGCGCCCTCGTAATCCACCTTGAGTACGATGGCGCCTCCCTGATGTTCTTCAAGGTCTTCGACGCTGAAGGACGCAGGCTGGAATGCTACCCTGAGAAAGGCGGCCGAGGCCCTGCCGTGGCGAGGACTATGCTCGCCAATCACTCCCCAGCAGCTCCTCAGGCGACAGCGGAGGTGCCGGAGGATCCAGCGACTCCGCCGAGCTCCTCGTGACTCCGAAGACAAGCGACGACAGCTACGAGCCCCCGAGCTCGCGTCGCGCTCGGAGCAGGGCGGGCTCGTTAGGCCGCCGTCGCCACTGATCTATATGGGGTTGGCGCCGGTGCCTGACGGCCCACTGTTGATGATGGCGTCTCTTGCGGAGGCGCGTGTAGTTAGTGCTCTTTAGGATTAGGTACTTTTGTTCCCTGCGAGGAGTCGAAGTACCACCCCGTGGGGGTATGTAAGGCGCGGGCCATATCTTTTGTAAGTATTATATCCCTAGTATGAATCGATGTGAGGTGCTTGTCCTGTCCAGGCTCAACTCCCCCTTTCTTTCCTCACGAGGGCTTGGTGCTCTACGCTGACAGGTCCCGGTCCCCAGGCAGGCTTCAGCCGTCGCTGGTATTCTAAGTCGCGATGCTGTGGTCAAGGCCAGGAGGTGAGCGGCCCAAGGTCCAGTAAGAGCCCCTGAGTCGCGATGCTCAGGAGGTCCTCTTTAGCGCTCAAGCAGCCTCCGCTGGGCGAGAAAGGCAAGCAGCGTTGCCGTGATAGAGCTGCAGTAGGCGAGGGTTAAGCACTGAGTCGGATCAGTTTTCGCGTGACTTATCTCGTAGGCTTGGGGTAGCTTCCATTGAGGCGTCGGGCTTGCGCGACGGCAACTGAGGTGCTGCTGGGTTAGGCCCTCGCAAGCTTCTTCCCTCTCCCCCGTGCTTCCCTTAAGGCTCTATGTCCTCAGGTCCCGGCCCTCGAGCGAGCTCAGCCGCCACTGGTATGACAGGTCGCGATGCCGTGGGTCAAGGCCAGGGGGTGAGGGCTGGAGAGCCAGCAAGAGCCCATGAGCCGCGATGCTCAGGCGCCCCCCTTTTAACGTGCAAGCGGGTCGTGTCGAAGAGAAGGAGAAGAAGGCTCGCGATGCCACCATCGTTACTCCTGGAGCGGGTCTTGCATACCAACCATGAGGGGAAACAAGGCCTGCTGTCTCGGTTACCAGCTAACCGTCGGTCGCTCCGAGGGAGTGATTGGGGCACTGAGGGCCTGGTGAGGTGGCGCCTTGCGGGGCTGCCGCGGCCAGAGCTCAGCCACTCAGATTTTTTGGTGTTGCAAGGACAGACCCGTGCGCAAGTGTCGTGCCAGAGCGAGCGGCGCCAAAGGTAGGCTTTAATTGAGTAGGCAATTAAGTATAGCATGTTAAGCATGAAGGAGCAAATTCATTTAGATAGATGCATGGAAGCAAACGCCACTGGGTCTGGCCCGAGCGGCCTGGGGATAATGCAGCCCAAGGGGCGCCCCCAACAAAGCAGATTAAAAACATAAGCAAAACAGATACATGCCGCAGGGACGGATCCACGCGACCTGGGAATGATGCGGCCCTGCGGGCGCTCCGAGCTGAAGAGATAACTTGAAAAGATGTCACCTGATACCATTGCAGAGCGAGTGTCGGAGTAGCTGTCGATGTGCGGTGAAGCAACCAACCCTCACGAGCCCTCGGAGCCCTGAGCCTCGGGAGGCTCTGAGGGTCCGGGCGGCTCCTCAAGGTCCATCTCCATCTCCTCTAGGAACGCGTGGTGCCTGGCCACCTGAGCTTCCAGGTGCTCCTCATCAGGCGCTGGTGGGTAGCAGCCGCGTTCGTCAGTCCGAAGGGCATGCGAACGTAGCTGTGAGGCGGACCCTCACAGTGCCCCATGCATGAAGGCCAGAGGCGCTCCTGAGACGTGGCTTGGTTGAGCCCCGGTATGTCGATGCAGACACGCAGCCCACCATCCTCCCTGGGATGTGGGGCTACAGCGGGTAGGCGGCGACTGCCACGCATGACTCTGGACTCTTATAGCTCCTGAATGTTCCTTGTGATGAACTCCTAGGGGTTTTGCCTTCCTTGCCTTATACCTTCCTGAGGGAAACGTGCCTTGAAGCACGCCCCCAAGTGGTGCCCGAGCGCCTCCCTCGTGACCTTGGCGAGGTCGGTGGCCCACCAGGAGAGAGCCCTCGAGCCCTACCCGAGGAGGGCGCCGGGCGCGCCTTCCTATGCGACAAAGGGTGGCGCCCCTTGGACGGGCGCGGGTCCTGACGCAACGCCTTCGGAGGGGCCTGCCTCGTGAGTTTTTGGGCCAGGTGAAGCCTTCTTCTTCTTAGGGACCGCCTCGGGGAGCCTCCCGCTCCTGTGATCTGGGTCTTCAATTGCCGCGGCCTAGAAGGAACGCTCAAGAGAACACACTGCATCCCTTTCCTCGCAAGGCACTGTGATGATTCCACCGCTTCCTGGCATCTTGAGGACATTGTAGCCATGGTGAGTTACTGCCATGAACTTGGCCAGAGCCGGGTACCCGAGGATGGCATTGTATGGCAAGCGGATGTGAGCGACGTCGAAGTCAATGAGCTCGGTGTGGTAATTGTTGTGCTGCCCAAAGGTGACGGGAAGACGAACTTGCCCTATCGGAATAGTTGAACCATCAGTGACTCCTGAGAAAGGCTTGGTTGGCTGAAGCTGATCGTATGGCACTTGGAGATTGTTGAATGTTTTGACGGACAGGACGTTGAGCCCAGCTCCGCCATCGATGAGGTTCCTGGTGACTTGCACATTGCTGATGACTGGGGAACAAAGCATCGGGAGGACTCCGGCCGTTGCCGCACCCTTGAGCTGATCCGCTGAGCTGAATGTGATAGCGCACACGGACCACCTGAGTGGGCGCGTGGCCTCAAGATTGGGGAGGACTGCATTCACCTCGCGAGCAAACTGCTTGAAGATGCGCTGAGAGGCTGGGGCCTGAGCGCCGCCCAGGATGCAAGCGATTGCGCGCGGATCCTGGAAACCCCCAGCCCCCTCATCCTGGTGATTGTCTTCATTCCTCCTTGGCGGTGGTGGCAGAGGAGGGAGGCCTGCGTTGCCTTGAGGGTGGTCCTCACGAGGATGATCCCTACAACCTCCCTCGCGAGGCTGGTCCTGCCAACGGTCCTCGCGAGGCCGGTCACGCCACCCTTGGCGAGGGCCACGGTCTTCCCATCGTCCTCCACCTCTTCCTCCTCCTCGGCCATAGCCCCGGTCGTTGCGGTCGGGGCATCGGCCGATATGTCCATCTCGCACGACCCTGAGCTCCTGACATTCATTGGTGTTGTGTGTGTGGAGGTCATGGTACACGCAGTACTGGCTGCCCTTAGATGACTCAGGCTGATCCCTGCCTCGCTTGGTGTCTGGCTCTGCTGCGAGCACTGCAGCCCCCTTGCACTTCACGTCCTTGACCTTGGGCTTCTTCTCTTCTAGGTCGGTAGCCAGGAGCTCGAGGAGGGAGAGGCGCCCTTCCTCAGCCCTGGCGCACTTGGTAGCCAGGTTGAACAGCTCTAGCAATGTGCACATGTCTTCATGGATTGCTAGTTCCTCTTTCATCTTGATGTCACGCACGCCGTCGGAGAAGGCTGAAATGATGGCCTCCTCAGTCACCTTGGGAATCTTGAGGCGGGCGTTGTTGAAGCGCTGGATGTACTTCTGTAGGGTCTCTCCCGGCTGTTGCTTGATGCAGCACAGGTCGCTCATGGCCGGGGGCCGGTCGCGACTACCTTGGAAGTTGGCGATGAAGCGGGTGCGCATCTCATCCCAGGAGGAGATCGTGCCTGGGGCCATGTTCAGGAGCCAGGTGCGGGCACCGTCCTTGAGTGCCATGGGAAACCAATTCGCCATGACCTTATCGTCCCCGTTGGCGGCCTCGATGCCCAACTCGTAGAGCTGGAGGAACTCCGTGGGGTCTGCAGTGCCGTCGTAGCGCGGAGGCAGGTCTGGCTTGAACTTGCCGGGCCACGCGACGCTACGCAGCTCGGAGGTGAAAGCGCGACAACCTGCAGTGGCCACCAGAGCTCTCTGCTGAGGTGGGGCCTGCTCCTGGGGATTTCCACGCGCCGCTGCCTAGAGCAGCGCTGGGTCTTGACGTGGCGGTGCAGGGATGCGGTCATGGCGCACCAGTGCTGGGAGCACGCGAGCACCTTCTTGGGGGCGAGGTATCTCTTGGCAGCTCCTTTCTTGTCATGCAGGCGCCAGACGCGGTGGGTCTCGACCTGGGGCCACACGCCTTGGAGCCAGGGCGCCTTCTTGGGGAGGAGGTGGTGGAGGCACCTCCTGCTCCTCGCCTCCTGCGTAGGATGGAGGGTGAGGCAGCGAGAGGGATGGCATGGGAGAGCCCCCTGCGGTGCTGACGAGCTCGGTGATGCGGGCGAGCTAGTCCTCGTAGAGGTCGTCGACGGGGCGGTAGTGCAGGAGCTCACGCACCAGGAGCAGCGTGGCATGCACGTCCGTGGGGGCGCGGCGGGCATGGGACGACGAACCGGTTGGAGTCAGCGACGGGGTGGCGGTGCGGCCATCATGCCGCACTGAAGGGTGCAGGGACGAGGCCTGCTGCTCGTTCCCCGCCAGGCCGATGGCGGCATTGGCGGCAGGCGACGGAGAACGACGGGGGCGTCCGCCGACGGGCACCGTCTGGGCGACGCAGGTGGCGAGAGAAGCCCGACGCTCGGCGCAGGCTCGGCGAGCGTCAACCATGATCACGGCGGAAGATCAGACACGACTAGCAGAAGAAAGATTTTGGCGCACCCCTACCTGGTGCGCCAAATGTCGGATTTCGGGTTCTGGCAGACCCTTGAGGTTCGAACACTTGGGTGCGCACAAAGATCTCTCCCCTACCAGCTCATGTCTCGAAGTCTCGCAAAGATCTAAGCAAGAAAGATGAACACACAAGGGACATGAGATTATACTGGTTCAGGCCACCATTGTTGTGTAATACCCTACTCCAGTGTGTGGCGTGGTGGATTGCCTCAGGGGCTGATGATGAACAGTACAAAGGGAGAACAACCTCGCAAGTGGCTGTTCTTGAGCTGGTGTGATGAACTGCTTGGGCGAGTTCAGTCGCCTCTCTCTCTCTCTCTCTCTCTCTCTCTCTCTCTCTCTCTCTCTCGATCTCTAGATGATCTAGATGCCTCTACCCCGTGGGTGGCTAGTCCTATTTATAGGCGGAGGCCCTGGGCCTCTCCCCAAATAATGAGCGGGAAGGGCGCCAACAATTGGCCATTTTGAAGGGGAACATCTGGTACACTTATCATGACTAAAGTTGGTCTTCGGCTGCCAAAGGCTCTGACGGTGACGCCGCCCTGGGCTCCATGATGACCTGCATCCTGCCATTCTGCTGGTCTTGGTCTTGTTGCACCAAAATGGTAACCTTTGCCTGATGTCTTGGCCTGTGCTTACCCCCTTTGCATCGAAAGGGAAACAAGGACACTGCGCTGGCCGGCACCCACCTGGCGTCCGCCTGGTCCTCGATCGTCATGGCTTGCGTCACGGGCCCCTCGGGAGGTGCCCTGCCTTGATCTCTCTGCCTCCTCGCGAACCTGCCTGAGGAGGCTGCTGCTGAGGAAGCTTCCTGTCATCCGCCCCGCGAGGCTTGGCCCCTCGCGAGGGTCTTGAGCTTGAGCTGATGAAGCTGGGCTGCATTGGGCCCCCACTTGAGCCACGCCGCAGGCCGCAGGCAGGCAAGTCTGGGGACCCCCGTTCCTAGAACGCCGACAGTAAGAAAGGAAATATTAAAACTTTTGGAAGCATGTATAATCTATCCTATAGCTGATAGTAGATGGGTAAGTCATGTTCATTGTGTCCCTAAGAAAGGAGGTATTACTGTTGTTCCTAATGATAAGAATGAACTTATTCCACAAAGAATTGTTATAGGCTATAGAATGGTAACTGATTTTAGAAAATTAGACAAAGCAACTAGAGAATATCATTACCCTTTGACTTTTATTGATGAAATGCTTCAAAGATTATCTAAGCACACACCTTTTGTTTCCTTGATGGATATTCTGGCTTTTCACAAATACCTGTTTCTCAACCTGATCAAGAAAAGACCACTTTTACTTGTCCTTTTGGAACCTATGCTTATAGATGTATGCCTTTTGGTTTATGTAATGCACCTGCTACCTTTCAAAGATGCATGATGGCTATATTCTCTTATTCTTGTGAAAAGATTGTTGAGGTTTTCATGGATGACTTCTCTGTTTATGGGAAGTCTTTTGATGACTGTTTAAGAAATCTTGATCGAGTTTTGCAAATATTTGAACAAACAAATCTTGTCTTGAATTGGGAGAAGTGCCACTTTATGGTTAATGAAGGCATTGTCTTGGGTCATAAAATCTCTGAAAGAGGTATTGAAGTGGACCAAGCTAAGGTTGATGCAATTGAGAAAATGCCATGTCCTAAGGACATCAGAGGTATTCTTAGTTTTCTAGGTCATGCTGGTTTCTATAGGAGATTTATCAAAGACTTTTCTAAAATTTCTAGGCCTCTTACTAACCTTTTGCAAAAGGATATTCCTTTTGTCTTTGATGATGATTGTCTTGAAGCCTTTGAAACACTCAAGAAAGCCTTAATTACTGCACCTATTGTTCAACCACCTGATTGTAACTTGCCTTTTGAAATTATGTGTGATGCTAGTGATTATGCTGTTGGTGCTGCTCTAGGATAAAGAGTTGATAAGAAATTGAATGTTATTCAATATGCTAGTAAAAATCTAGACAGTGCTCAAAGAAATTATGCTACTACTAAAAAAGAATTCTTAGAAGTGGGTTTTGCTTGTGATAAATTCAGACCTTATATTGTTGATTCTAAGGTAACTGTTCACACAGACCATGCTGCTATTAAATATCTTATGGAAACGAAAGATGCTAAACCTATACTTATTCGTTGGGTTCTCTTATTACAAGAATTTGATTTACATATCATTGATAGAAAAAGAGTTGAGAACCCCGTAGCTAATAATTTTTCTAGGCTTGAAAATGTGCTTGATGACCCACTACCTATTGATGATAGTTTCCTGATGAGCAGTTAGCTGCAATAAATGTTGCTAAGAGTACTCCTTGGTATGCTGACTATGCTAATTACATTGTTGCTAAATATTTGCCACCTAGCTTTACATATAAACAAAAGTAAAAATTCTTCTATGATTTAAGACATTACTTTTGGGATGACCCACATCTTTATAAAGAAGGAGTAGATGGTATTATTAGATGTTGTGTACCTGAGCATGAACAGGGACAAATCCTACGGAAATGTCACTTTGAGGCTTATGGAGGGCATCATGCTGGAGATAGAACTGCTCACAAGGTATTACAATTTGGATTTTATTGGCCTACTCTCTTCAAGGATGCTCGTAAGTTTGTCTTGTCTTGTGATGAATGTCAAAGAATTGGTAATATCGGTAAGCGTCAAGAAATGCCTATGAATTATTCACTTGCTGTTGAACCATTTGATGTTTGGGGTTTTGGTTACATGGGACCTTTTCCTTCCTCTAATGGGTATACACATATTTTGGTTGCTATTGATTATGTTACTAAATGGGTAGAAGCTATTCCAACCAGTAGTGCTGATCACAACACCTCTATTAAAATGCTTAAGGAAGTTATTTTCCCAAGGTTTGGAGTCCCTAGATATTTAATGACTGATGGTGGTTCACACTTTATTCATGGTGCTTTTCATAAAATGCTTGCTAAGTATGATGTTAACCATAGAATTGCATCACCCTATCATCCTCAGTCTAGTGGTCAAGTTGAACTTAGCAATAGAGAAATAAAGTTAATTTTGCAAAAGACTGTCAATAGGTCCAGGAAGAATTGGTCTAAGAAATTGGATGATGCACTTTGGGCTTATAGAACAGCATATAAAAATCCTATGGGTATGTCTCCTTATAAAATGGTTTATGGGAAAGCTTGTCATTTGCCTCTTGAGTTAGAACATAAAGCATATTGGGCAGTTACATAACTCATTTATGATTTCAAACTTGCTGGTGAAAAGAGCTTATTTGATATTAGCTCATTAGATGAATGGAGAACCCAAGCATATGAAAATGCAAAGTTATTCAAAGAAAAAGTTAAAAGATGGCATGACAAAAGAATCCAAAAGCGTGAGTTTAAAGTCGGAGAATATGTTCTTTTGTAAAACTCTCATCTTAGATTTTTTGCAGGAAAGCTTCTCTCGAAATGGGAAGGCCCATATGTCATCGAGGAGGTTTACCAGTCTGGTGCCATCAAAATAAATAATTCCGATGGTACTAACCCGAAGGTTGTCAATGGGCAAGGAATAAAGCATTATATCTCAGGTACGCCTATTAATGTTGAAAGTAATATTATCCAAACTTTGACACCTGAAGAACACATAAAAGAGTCCTTCCGGAACACTCCAGAATCATAAAAAGAAGGAGGTACATGATACGGTAAGTAAACGGACTCCGAAAAATCCGCAAAAATGTTTTTTGTCAGTTTTGGAATATTTTAGAATTTTGGAAATAAATAAACTTCCAGGAAGCTTCCCCTGGTGGGCACAAGACACCAGGGCATGCCAGGCTTCCCTGGCGTGCCCAGGTGGGTTGTGCCCACCTGGGACACCTTCCGTACTCCGTTTTTATTTCATGTACTTGTCCTCCAAGATAAAAAAATCTATATAAACTTCCCGAACCTGTTAACCGCTGTATTGTGGAGAAAATCCCCTGTTCTCTTTTCTTGATATTTCTGATCAGATTTATCAAGCTAGGCATCATGTCTTCCTGCTCCTCCAACCACATGGAAGAAGATGCTTGGCTGATGAAGATCGAGATGAAGAGGGAGGATCCTACAGACGCCATCAAGGGAGACAAGGGAAAGGAAGCTACCGTAGATCCATTCCCGGTGGCAAGACAAGCATTGCTGGCCGAGGAGGAGGAGGAAGATATCCTTAAACCCTACCTTACTCACCTTACTCCTGCTGAGATTGAAGCTTTTCGCGTCATTGAAATAGTTCACATATAAAATAAGTATCTCACTCGCGAAAATATTCTACATCAAGAGCATATCACCTATCTCCGGAGCGTCATCCGTTGGTTGGAGAATCTATTGATCCTCAAGGATAGGATTGCTTCATCACCACCACCATCTTCTTCACCACCAAAGGAGAACTGAGTATCGGGTATGGGCACTCCCCTTGGCTTCCGCCAAGCTTGGGGGAGGTGCCCCGGTATCGTATCATCCCACTATCTTTTTGCTTTTACTTATCTTAGTTCGATCTTTATGACAACCTGGATTTTGCCTTCTCTCTTTTTCCGGACTTGGTTTTGCCTTTGCCTTGGATTTGAGTTTTTGGAATCAATTCAAATGGACTTATCACTTGGGCATGCCCTTGACTTTCACCCAAGTGACCCACCAACTTTCATTCAATCTCATTTCTCTGAAAAATGCCAAAATTGGTCAAATGAATATTTTTCATAAAAGAAGAATATCCATTTTCTCTTCTGAAACTCATTTCATAAACTAGTGCTCCAAAGCAACCCGCATTTATTGCTCCTAAATTCTTGAAATAATTCCTGAATATTCTTTGAACCATTGACTACCTCCCCAAGAAAAAATATTGCATGACTTTTTTGTAATATTTTTGCTACAGAAAATCATTTCTCTTCTGGCCCAAAAATGCACGTTGTTCAGCAAGTGTATTTTTACTTGATCCTTTGGTCTTGGTTTTTCTTGAGCTTCATTACCCTCCTAAGTAAACCTTAACCCCAGGAGATCAGCCCTAATGGCCTTCTAGAAGCCCTCCAAAAGTAGCGGCCAAGTTTATGGCCAGAAACTTGCCAAGAAGCTTGAGTCACATCTAGTTGGCCTGACAGTGAGTTCTCAGCCTCCCTAGACCTAACACTGCGCGAACTACAACCCATACAAGGTTTGGCCGAGCGTGGGCGTCGTTTTGACCATGCCAAGGCGGCGACCTCATGTGGACACAAGTTCTGGCATGTGTTCGACGCGCTCTGCGTCGCGCCAATGCTTCTGTTCGGCGCATGCTCGAGCCAGATCTCGCCGATGACTGTCGTGCCGCGCCACCAGCCTCGACTCTTCACCCTTGACCTCTCCCTGGCGCTCACGGACGCCGGAGACACCGCAACAAGCATGGGCACATCGCGACCAAAAGCCACAGTGCGCTCGTGCCCTTGTCTTCTTCTCCCCTACTTCTAGTGCTTGTCCGTGAGCGTGGATAGCTTCCGCGGGATTGCTGAGCTCTTTCCCCCTCTCACTGGCGCCCTTCGTCATTGCTCGGCGGCTTCTAGAGAACTCCGGTGGCGCCACGTACCCCCATCCTACTCCGGCTATATATAGAGCCCCTCCCTCCGCCCCGAAGCTCACACCGCACTTCTCAACCACCACGGCCACGTAGCATAGCCGTAGCCCGGTCGGGCAGGCCTCTGGTTGTCGACCACGACCAGAGTTCGCCGGTGATCCTCGCAACCCAGCCACCCTGCTCCAGAGCCCCTCGAGCTCAACCAACCCCTCAGGCGCATAATTGGATGCCCACTGGTGTCGCCTGGAAGCAGCAGTGCCCCTAGAGTCGCCCCTCGCCGTCGCCTTCTTCCTCTCCGGAAAGTCCCGACCGCCACCGCCGCTTGCGAGCTTGGTTGCGAGCAGCTCCTGCCATCCCCCGACAAGCCACGGGTACAGGCAGGTGCACCGTGACCCACTCTCCACTTCTATCCCGCTGGCTTTGCCCAAGAACCCCTCATCACCGGTGTGAGCTCCGGTGGAGCACCGCTGTGCTCTGTTTCCTCTCCCCCTCTCTCTCCTGACTGGTGGGGCCCGGTGTCAACCTCTCCACTCGCACCAAAAGCGGTACGAGTGGAGGTGTAAGTTCATCTAGTACCACCCCTAGTTTGGTTTTGGAGTATTAACGACAAACGTGGTTGAGGGACTAATGTGTTTGTGAGAATTGCAGGATAACACAAGTAGTAGTCCCTCCTTGATTCGGTTTTCCTACCGGAGATGACCCCTAAAAATGTATGAAGACATTGAAGATAATGGTGGTACATGAAGATATTCACATTGAAGACTATGACAGAAGAAGACATTGAGTGAAGACTATGGAGCGCAAGACTTAGTAGTTTTGTTGTTTCTTTTCTTCTTTGTTGAGTCATAGGAACCACCGCACTGTTAAGTGGGGTCCAAGTGAACAAAGTCAGATTGACTGAAGTGATGCTCAACCAAAATCCTATGTCTTCGAGCGAAGACAATGAGAGCAAATCTTATCCAGAGTCGGATAAGTCAGCTTTACTTGTAGCCCAAGTCAAGCTGTCGCGTGTGTTTGATATCTGACCGTTGTGACACGTGTCAGTTCCTTAGTGACCCAGGGTCATTTCGGACAAATCAGGTTGGGTTGCCCAGTTGCTATAAATAGGCCACCCCTACACCATAAATTGGTGGCTGCTCAGATTAAGTGCACGGCTTTTGTCGTTGAGAGCAACCCACCTCAGAAGAGTTTGAGAGAGAAATCCTTGTGAGGACAAAGCCCAAAACACCCAGAGCCCAAAGAGTGTTTGGCATCACTGAAGTCTTTCTGTCCGCGTGATCTAAAGACTTGTTACACTTGAGGATTGTGAATCCTCCAGCCAGTTAGGCGTCGCGTTCTGAGCATCCAAGAGTAATTGTGGATCGCCGGTGAACGAAGTCTGTGAAGGTTTGGAAGTCTACCTTGAAGACTTACCAGAGTGATTGGGCGAGGATTGTGTGTCCTTAGCTCAAGGGGAATAAGGTGAAGACACGGTCTTCTGAGTTCAATCTCAGCCTCCCTAACCAGACGTACAGTTGTCACAACAACTGGAACTGGTCGAACAAATCCTTGTCTTCACAACACACTGGTTCTATCTCTTACTCTCCTTACTTACATTTTGTCTGTGTGAAGTCATTGCCTGATTGCTCTGCCTGTTTGACTTCACTGTGTGACTACTTGTTCTGATTGGCTTCATACTATCTTCCATCCTGATCCTACTACCTAGCTGCTGTTAGTCATCATGCTTTAGCTTCATACTTGGTTGACTATGGCTTGTCTAGTGTAGTTCATCTTCCGCTGCATGTTTATAGGTCCTGTTTTCGTTTTTGTCTTTGAAACTCTCATGTTTTGAAGACTTTCATAGAAATCGCCTATTCACCCCCCCTCTAGTCGATAACTAGCACTTTCAATTGGTATCAGAGCAAGGTACTCCCTTGTTTTGTGTGATTCGGTTTAACCACCTGGAGTTTCAGCTATGTCGACTGTAGGGATAATCAAAGTCTCCGCTGCGTGCCCCGTCTTTGATGGCACTGAATATCCCTACTGGAAGAATAAGATGCATATGCATCTTGAAGCCATTGATGTCGATCTGTGGTATGTCATCAAGAACGGCGTTCCCAAGGCTGGTGAAGGTGTCACCCCTACTGATGTCAAGAAGTTCATTCAACTCGATTCTACTGCAAAGAACATCATCTGTGGTCATCTGACCAAAGGGCAGTATGGCCGTGTGAGTGCTCTGGAAACGTCGAATCTAGTCTGGGACTGGCTCTCCAAAGTCAATGAAGGTGTTTCAACTCAGAGAGATCAAAGAATCAGTGTCCTACACAACCTCTTCAACCGCTTCAAGAGAAACGACAATGAAATGTCTAGCTCATGTTTGATCGTCTCATTGACATCACAAACGAGCTTCAGGCTCTCGGCGCCACTGAGATCACCAAGCATGAAATCGTCAAGACACTTCTGAGATCTCTTGACAGCTCATTTGACACTCTAGCTCTTATGATTCAAGAACGCCCTGACTTCAAGACACTCGATCCATCTGACATACTTGAGAGGCTCAACACACATGAGTTCCAGCTATCTGAGAAAAGAGATATCTATGGTCCCAACTATGGCCGAACTCGCGCTTTGAAGGAAAAGGCTGCTTCCTCATCTGAAGAAGAATCTGACTGTAGTTCCGGTGAAGCTGAAGACCTTGGAAAGGAGCTTGCTATGCTTGTGAAGAAGTTCCAGAAGTTCACTAAGAAGAAAGGATTCAGAAAATCTTCACGATCCAGTTCAAGAAATGATGAAGCTTCTTCCAATGACCACAAGAAGAGAACCTGTCACAAGTGCAAGAAACCTGGTCACTACATCTCTGAGTGTCCACAGTGGGACAATGAGAAGAAAAAGAAGAAGAGCAAGGAATATGATTCTGATGACAAGAAGAAGAAGAATTACTCAAAATCTTCTTCCAAGTCCTCTTCCAAGTTTTCATCACACAAGAAAAGTTCGTCTGGCAAGGCTTGTGCTTTTGTTGGCAAGGAAATGGATTCAGAGGAGGAGTCTGCTTCTGAGGAGGCAGAAGTGGTGGAGTCTGAGGAGGAGTCTGACTCTAGCGTTGCAAGTCTGGCTTTAGCTTCAGCCTACGTTGCCAAGTCCATCTTCAACACTGAAGACAATGTATCCACCACCAACGTTGATGCCAGTGACAAGGACGACTCCGCTCCCGCTTACTGCTTCATGGCACGTGGTGCCAAGGTAAACTCACGCAATGCTTACTTTCAAACGTCAAGTGAAGATGACCCTGATTGTGAATCCAAACCTAGCTACAAGAAACTTGCTAAAATTGCAACTGAACAATAGAAAGCTATGGAACATATTCAAAAACTGTTAGACAAAAGCGATGACCTGTTGGACGCGGAAATGACTAAGACTCAGTCATTAATTGAAGACATAAAAAATCTTCATGTTAAGTACCAGGAACTTGAAGGTCATCATGAAACCCTCTCAACATCTCATGAAAAGCTTTCCTACAATTATCTTCAAAGGAAGCAGGAACTTGAGAAATTGAGATCGGATCATGAAGATCTTCAAAAGGAGAACGAGTCACTTCGCGCTCAACAGATCAGTCCCGCTCAGGAAGGATTTGAACCACCATGTTTAAAATGCATTGAGCGTGATAACGCCGTTTCTGTTGCTGGATGTTCTACTGCTCCTATTGCAACATCTTCAACTGCTGGTGTGGTAACTAACCCCTCTGTTGAGGATACCACTACTATTGCTGATGAGAATGCCAGATTCAAAACATTGCTTGAAACAGGAATGTACAAAAGCCTCAAGGGGCATCAGACACTGTGTGATGTCCTCAAAAAGCAGATCTTGAACCGAAACCCTAGGAAAGAGGGTGTTGGGTTCGAGAGGAAAATGAATGTTGATGGTTCGTACTGGAAGCCTGAGCAGTACCCCAAAACCACATGGGTTGCTGCATAGGAACCTTCAGTAGATCCATCCACCTTATCTGGATTTACTTGCGCTAATCCAATTATTATTGATGAATCCTTTGATGCAAACTATAAACTGTTTAAGAATCAGAATGGTGAAGTGTTTGCCAGGTATATTGGTACTAACTGCAGGAATGGACCACCTATGAAGAAGATCTGGGTACCTAAGTAGTATATTGAGAATCTTCCTGTGAATGTCATCATGACACCACCAAGGAAGAAGACAAACCCCAGACCTATGGCTTCATATGGCCCAAAGGCTTGATACAGATACAGGACTCACCTGAGTCACCCTAACGCTAATGTTTTGCAGGGAAACCATACTCAGACTTATGAATATGAGCGCATGTCTTCAAACCACTATGTTCATAGAACTAAGAACTTTTCTGCTTATTCATATGAGTATCGTTCTTCTCCTGCAAGGCTATTTGCTGGGGCTCCAAAGCCAAAATTCTCAGATGCTGCACTTAGACTCACTGCTTCTAAACCACCCCTAAAGATGTGGGTGGTGAAGAAGAATTAACTTTCTTTTGCAGAGAAAGGTCTCCAGCCGGAAATCATAGGCGTTCGATGCTATTGCTGGGGACCTAAAACACATTATGGGACACAAGATAAAATGCCCAAATGAACTTACTGTGTATTTCATATCTGAATCGCTTGCCAGTCATACTATCAGTCCTAATCTTGATCTAAGCTTTGATAATCCTCTTGTACGTCAAATGTTTATGCTTCACAATACTCTTTGTGAAGCCGATCCTCCTAACTGCACTGTAGGGTACGATACCTCGTGCTTCAGAATGGATTATGGATAGCGGATGCACTAACCACATGACTGGTGATCTAAGTCTTCTCATGGACTCAACCTTACGTCCATGTGATAAAAGTCACATCACATTCGCTGACACTGGTAAAAGCAAGGTATTGGGCCTAGGTAGAGTTGCAATCTCAAGGGATCAACACATGGACAAAGTGATGCTTGTTGAATCCCTTGGTTTGAACTTAATGTCTGTCTCAATGCTTTGTGACTTAAACATGATTGTGCTATTTGGAAAATATCGTTGCCTTGTACTAATGGAATCTGACAAGTCTCTAGTCTTCGAAGGGTACAGGAAAGATGATCTGTACATGGTAGACTTCTCAGCAGGACCGTAGATGGCCGTATGTCTTCTAGCCAAGTCTTCAGAGTGCTGGCTCTGGCATTGGAGGCTAGGGCATGCTGGCATGAGGAACCTACACACTCTCGCCAAGAAGAAGCACGTCATAGGCATCGAAGAAGTCAAGTTCAAGAAAGATCATCTATGTGGTGCCTGTGAAGCTGGGAAGATGACAAGGGCCAAGCATCCCTCGAAGACAATCATGACTACATCTCGACCTTTTGAGTTGCTCCACATGGACTTGTTTGGTCCCACTCACTACTCTACTCTCACTGCAACTGCTTGTCTCTATGGTTTCGTTATTGTTGATGATTATTCAAGATACACTTGGGTGCACATAATTCTCTTCAAGACTGAAGTGCAGGATGTCTTCAGACGTTTTGCCAACCGCGCCATGAACAACTATGGCGTCAAGATCAAGCACATCAGGAGTGACAATGGCACATAATTCAAGAACAAAGGCCTCGACCTCTATCTTGAAACCTTAGGCATCACTCATGAGTTTTCTGCTCCTTACCCACCTCAGCAGAATGGCATCATGGAGCGCAAGAACAGAACCCTCATTGAGATGGCTTGGATGATGCTTGACGAATACAAGACTCCAAGAAAATTCTGGCCTGAAGCCATTGATACTGCATGCCATGTCATCAACCGTGTTTATCTTCACAAGCTTCTAAAGAAAACATCCTATGAGCTTCTAACTGGTAAGAAGCCAAACGTAAGCTACTTCAGAGTATTTGGTGCTAGGTGTTGGATCAAGGATCCACATCACACTTCAAAATTTGCACCGAAAGCACATGAGGGTTTTATGCTTGGTTATGGAAAGGACTCGCACTCCTACAGTGTCTTCAACCTCTTTCACTATAAAGTGGTTGAAAGTGTGGATGTGCGGTTCGATGAAACTAACGGCTCGCAAAGAGAGCACCTGCCAAATGTGCTAGATGAAGTACCTGCCAGTGAATCAATCAAGCTAATGGGAACAGGAGAGATCATACCATCAGATGCCCAATCTGAAGAGGAACTTATTATTTCTGCACCTGATCAACCCGAAGACATTGCTCAGCCTGAAGACAATCCTCCAAATGATGACAATGATCAGCAGGAGCAAAATCTTCGTCTAGTTCATCCTCGTGTTGCAAATGAAGTGCAAATAGATAAGATAATCGATAACATCAATGCACCTGGTCCACTCACTCGTTCTAGAGCAACACAGCTAGCAAATTTCTGTGGGCACTTTGCATTTGTCTCAATCTCTGAACCCAAGAGAGTTGCTGAAGCCTTCATGGAACCTAAATGGATTCAAGCTATGCAAGAAGAGCTTCAACAGTTTGAGCTAAACAATGTGTGGGAATTAGTCAAGCGTCCTGATCCTCGCAAGCACAACATAATAGGCACAAAATGGATATATCGCAACAAACAAGATGAGCATGGTCAAGTAGTCAGAAACAAGGCTCAGCTTGTTGCTCAAGGATACACACAAGTTGAAAGAATTGACTTCGATGAAACATTTTCTCCAGTGGCTAGGCTCGAAGCCATTCGCATACTGCTAGCTTATGCAAATCATCATAACATCCTTCTGTATCAAATGGATGTGAAGAGTGCCTTTCTCAATGGAAAGATTGAAGAAGAAGTGTATGTTGCACAACTGCCTGGCTTTGAAGACCCAAAACATCCTGATATGGTATACAAGCTCAACAAGGCACTGCATGGCCTCAAACAATCCCCTCATGCTTGGTATGACACACTCAAAGACTTCCTGAAGAGCAAAGGCTTCAAACCTGCTTCTCTAGATCCCACTCTCTTCACGAAGACATATGACATGAACTATTTGTGTGCCAAATCTATGTGGATGACATTATCTTCGGTTGCACCAAAAAGAAATACAATGATGAATTTGGTTACATGACGCAAGAACAATATCAAATGTCCATGATGGGAGAGCTGAAGTTCTTTCTCGATCTTCAAATCCGTCAGCAACGCAACGACATCTTCATATCACAAGAAAAATATCTCAAAGATTGCCTGAAGAAGTTTGGAATGCAAGACTGCAAATGATACACGATGCCAATGCCAACCAAAAGTCATCTAAGCCCCGACGCCAATGGTAAAGATTTTGATCAAAAGGTATACCGCTCCATGATTGGCTCTTTACTTTACTTATGTGCATCTAGGCCAGATATCATGCTTAGTGTTTGCATGTGTGCCCAATTCCAAGCGGCACCAAAGGAGTCACATCACTTAGCTGCGAAGCGAATTCTTAGATATTTGGCTTACACCCCAACACTAGGATTATGGTATCCAAAGGGCTCAGAGTTTGATCTGGTTGGTTTTTTGGATGATGACTATGCTGGTGACAAGGTGGATCGCAAGTCTACATCAGGCACATGTCACTTTCTGGGTCGGTCTCTTGTCTGTTGGTCTTCAAAGAAGCAGAACTGTGTATCACTCTCAACTACTGAATTTGAATACATTGCTGCTGGATCTTGCTGCGCTCAGCTTCTGTGGATGAAGAAAACTCTTAAGGACTATGGCATCCATCTAAAGCTTGTGCCACTCTACTGCGATAATTAAAGCGCTATCAAGATTGCCAATAACCCAGTTCAGCACTCGAAGACAAAGCACATTGAAATTCGTCATCACTTCCTTAGAGATCATGTTATGAAAGAAGATATTGATATCATTCACGTCAAGACAGAAGAGCAGTTGGTTGATATCTCCACTAAGCCCTTGGATGAGAAAAGGTTTTGCAAGTTGCGGTGTGAGCTAAATATCTTTGAATCCTTGAATGTCCTGTGATTAGGCACACATCCTAACACTTATGCAGTTTGATGGCTTAGATGTGCAACACACGAAGTAATGTATATCCTCAATCAATGAAGGCATACACTCTAAGTGTGAATACATTAATGTGGAAATGACTTCAGAGCGCCACGATAATTGTGCGCTGTGTCTGGGTCTAATACTTCCTATACGGTGGGTAATGCCACCACCAAACTCTTATGAAGTGTTTCCTCATGGCGCCATATTTGCAAAGTCTTCGCAAGTGATTTAACTTCAACATTAATTTGATTTCGTGATTACTAAGTTGGCTTTACTCTGCTATATATATATACTGTGTTCTGTCCTCTACAGCATTCACTTATAGCTATGTCTTCTTGTTTGAATCTTTTGAACTAAGTGAATGTGATCGTACCCTAACCTCTCTATGCTTTCTACCTCAAACTCTATCTATCCAAATCATATGCATTCTGTTGAACCTGTCAAATATCTTCTCTGCGTCCTTGTCAGAGAAGATACAGAGACAAACATTTATATCTAGCTTTAATGACATATCCTTTTGCCTGAAACCCGAAGAATTCGGAACGACCACCCCGACAATCCAGGCGTGCATGGGAATGTGGAAGAACTCTCAATGAGTTGCATCTTCGCCACGTGTCCATCAGATGTGAACCGCCAAGGGCACCTGCGTAATTGCGCTGTGTTGTCTCTGTCCTCATAAATACCTGTCTCGTCTCGGTCAAAATCCTTCTTCCTCCTTCGCCATCTCTCACAAACCCTAGCGCCTACGCTAGCTCTCGACGACGCCGATGACGAAGCGCTTAGCTGTCGCGACCTCCTCGACGCCGTCCTCACGCCGGTCGCGGACCTCGTCTTCTCCGCCGTCGCTGTAGGTGTCTTCCATCGCCGAGTTAGGGCACGTGAGATCAAACTGCTCGGCATCCAACTTCGCTCAGTCCAGCAATTCTTCATGTGGTAATAAAAGTTTACTTTTTATCGTCTTTTTGATCCGATAGATTCATCCCTTCCTTCCAAAAGTGGTTTCTAGATCTTTGAATATGAATCTATCTCTTTCTGCATCTCATATTCTGCCTAGTATATTCACTTATGCTTCTTCACAAGTTAGATTCCTCACTTGTACTTATTCTTGGATTTGTACAACTCTGGAACCAACTCTCTTCATATAAGTGAATGTCTTCGCGTTATGAGGTCTATGTCTTCAAACCGATTTATCTTCAAAATCTTCTGAGAATGCATATGACCTCTTCCCCTTCCCTCGCACCTTTAATGCTGTCACAGGTACATGTCAGTGGGAGAATCCCTTGGTTCTCATAGTCTGCATTCGTTTGTAGAATTCTTGCAGAGTCACATGAACTCACCTGAGGCGAGTTCCTGTCAGTCAAGCCGTTTGAAGCCATTGCAAGTACTGAAGCCTTTCAGTTTACGCTTCATGGCAACTGGAAAGTCAGCAAGAAAGGGAGGCAGACAGCATCGTGGTGACACTTCCAAGGACTTACCTCCAGATTTGCACGAGATGTACAAAACTGACCCAGAAGAAACCTATACTGAACGCAAGAATCGAATCCAATGGATTCACAGATATTGGGCAAAAGAATGGTTCAGATATCGCTTCATCACCAAAGAATATGCAGAGAAGAATTCCATCAAGGCACCCTAGGGTGATATTCTGTACAAAAATCTTCCACCCAGGACTCAGGCTGAAGATATTGAGCAAGGCTTCTATCCTTGCATGGTGCGCGGACCACAACCTGAGAATGCTGACCCGTCTTCACTACTCTGGTGTCGTGAAGATAGTCTATTCAAGTGCAACTACCATTTTGCCAAAGACTCAGCTGCAAAGAACAAGAAGGATCTGGGGCTTGACTTCAACCCTGGTCCCTCCTCACCTCGGGAAAATGGCACCCGTGAAGCCAATGAAAACAGGATTGGCCCCTTCTACAACCTTGCTGGCCTCATCACTCACATTACTGTTCAAGGTGCCAAAGTGGATCATTCTGATGATGATGATGCTGACACCGACGAAGCTCCAGCTCCTGCTCCAAAGCCTAAGAAGCAGAAGAAGACTAAAGCTTCAAAATCATCTGCTGCCCCAAAAGCTTCAAGAGCGAAGCCATTGGCAACTGCCCCTTCTGCTCCAAGCAATAATTCTGAAGATCTCTCTCGCATATCAATGAGGCGTGAGAAGCCATAGAGACACCAGCTCAGCAACTGAGTCATGCACTGACGCCTGCAGCCATTCTGAGGAATGAAACTGAACCCATTGACCTGTCTTCAGATGAAGAATTTAGTGAAGATGCTCTGGAGCAGCTGATCAAGAGCAAGCAAGAGGCGGATATCTTCAACGATCTGCCCCTCTTTGATGTAAACATTCTGAAGAACTTCATTGATGAGTGGTTTGATAATCAAGATCTCAGTTTCGATGATCTTCAGCTTCCCATTGGCGCCAGCGTTGCTTTCCAAGGCACCATTGCTCCTGAGCTTGCTCTGGCTCAGCGCATAGTTGAAGTAAAGCGAAAGATAGACTTCGAGAAGGAACAGTTCAAGAAGCATGTAGCTAGGCTGAATGTGGCTGATGTGCAAAAGTTCAAGGTGATGCTTAATGACCTCAAGGAGTCGTTTCGGAAGAAACGCGAGGAAGCCAAAGGCTCAAGAGAGCGCATGAAAGCACTCGCTGACAAATGCGTTCAAGCCTACAATGAAGCTGAAAAGCGCAAAGCACTTGGCTGCCCTGGCATTGACCCCTCAATGGCTGCCAAGAAAAAGAAGTCATCTGAAGCCAACACTGAAGCACCACGGCAGGAATAACCACACATTGTCTTCCCTGCCAGCATGCGCGGCTCGAAGCCCAAGGGTCCTTCAGTGGCTTCTGAATAGAAGAAAACCAAGGCAGTTGAAGCCGAAGCCAGGAAGCGGAAAACCAAGCGCACCACTGATGAAGCACCACCCCCAAAGAAGAGAAAAATCAAGAAGAGAGATCGGGCTGCTCCTACAGAGCCCCTCGTTGTTGAACCCCTTGCCTTTGTTCCCCCTCCGTCTGCAAACCAAGAGTGTCGGATGATTGTTCATGAGCCTGCTTCCACAGAGGTTCCTGAAGCTCAAGAAGTTCCAGTCGTCGACCCCATCGCGACTGAAGACATTGTTCAAGATGATGTAGTTCTTCCTCAGATCGAGCGACCAACGGTATCATTGCCTGTTCAAACGAACAGTGAGCTTATCAGTATTGGTCATCCTTTGACGCCAATCTCACAAGATGCATCATGCGCTGATTGCCCCCATCAAGTTACCCCACATCAAGACTCACCAAGTATACCCCAGCCGTCATCTGTGCCCGTCATCAACCCCATGTCCAATGATGACAACTACATGGAGACATCACCATCACCAATGGCGTCACCCGTATTCCAATGGCTTCGCAAAGGCCCGAGGCCATCCGTCTCCATGACCACCATCACAGAAGAGGGCTCCAACTTGTCAAGTTCAGTGGCACATCAAGTGTTCTCTGAAGACAATCCTTCTGTGACGGTCCTTGTGTCTGAAGCCAATGCTGCTGAAGACCCTCCGGCTGCATCAGCCGGAGCAACACAAGAAGAAGAGCATGTCGCTACTCCCCCTGCAACTCAAGAAGAAGTTCATGAAGAGAACCAGTCTATGCCAGAACCTCCAGCTACTCAAGTGGAGGGTGAGAATCCTGAGGCTGCCACAAATGACATTCCTGAAGCCAATGACGTTGTCATGGCCGAAGCCAATGTGGAGCCTACAGTGGGCAATACACCAGTGGCCAATGAAGCCAATGAAGCCCATGAAGCAGATGATGTCAATGCCGCACCTGACACAAATCCGCAGTCTGAAGTCAATGCCACTGCTCCTGTTCCGCCTACAAGGCCACATACCATCGAGCAAGCATACAACTATGGCCAGCTTGTCACTGTCAGATGGCCTATTCTAATTCCTCCACCTGCTGATGGTCCTCAATTTGATTACCATGTCGAGCACATGCCTCGGGTTCAGAAGCCAAAGCCAAGACTGCCCAGATTTCTAGGTACTGCCACTTCACCCGGATCCTTCAATGTAAACGGCTTCATTGCACACAACACCTTCTTCGATAACGACAAGAACACCTACACCAGACCCAAGATTTCATCTGATCGGTTCTGGAGTTATCAGCAGCGCAGCTATTATTCATGCATTCTGTACAACCAAGGCCGCATATTTCCACATATGTGCCTTGACACCGAAGCCATAGCTGGCCTGCCCTGCTTAGAAGAAGCTCTCGATTGCTTCAGAGAGGCTGGCTTATTGCATTTTGTCACTGACAAGGAGCACTGGAATGAAGAGTTGCTGCTCCAATTCTATGCCACTCTTCATATCAGAGGCTACAACAGGGATCCTAAGACTTGGGTCCTTGAGTGGATGACTAGAAATGTTCATCATGAAGCCAAAGCATTTGATGTCATTGAGCTTACTGGCCTGCCCACTCCAGGTGATCTCTATGAACCTGGTTGTCAGCTTCACACTGCAGCTTTGGAAAGCATCTTTCACAAGCCAGAACCCAACATGAGCCAGATGCTAAGTATGATGAAGCCATTGCCACCAGATGCAGAATATCCTAAGGAGTTCTTTGTTGAAGACCTTGAGTATCTGCCACGCACAATCTATCACATCATTAGGCGAACTCTCTGGCCTATCATAGGACATTCTCCAAAGACTAATCTAGAAGGTGCAATGAAGACATTGGTCTTCCATATTCTTCATGGCAAATGCTTCAATGCACAAGATTTCTTCATCCGCCAACTTGCTGCCTCACGATCTGACATTTTTGGCTTGAAGTTCTATGCTCCATGGATCATGCGTCTGATCAAGCTTCACACTGCTTTCAACTATCAGCCATCTGCACGCAACCACATTGTCTTCTTGCCAGATGTTGATATGTCTGTTGAAGCCATCTATCTAGAGCCTGACAAGGAGCCACTTTATATTCACAACGTTGATCGTTAGAGCTTCACTCAGCCCATTGAAGGTGTGCTGGCTGCCACTCGAGTCTATCCGTTGGCTGGTACTACTCGTGCACCTCACTGTGCCCCAACCAAAGCCACTAACAGCACAATTTCTCAACGGCTTCGAAAGCGATCTCGTGTTCTCAATGACCGAGAGCTTCTCGTTGGCCTGCATCAGAAACAGGATAGGCATCATGATTGGCTCAAGCGCCAGATGCAGAGCATCATGACTGATGTCAATCGCATTCGCAACCTTGCAACCAAGAATGCCTTTGTTGCGCATGAAACCTGTCGTCGCACATGGAAAGGGCTGACGCTTATGTGTGCTGAGGAAGATCTTCAGGACGATGGCTTCTCAGAATGATTCAAGTTTGATTCCACTCCACCCAGAAATGTTGTTCTGCGGTGCATTCCATCTCTTGAAGACTCAGAGTACTCCTCTTCTGATGCAACCATGAATGCTTGTGTGATCGATGATCAAGACGATGCTACTTCGCCAGCTCCAAACCTCGACACTGCTCCAAGTTCCTCTGCACCACCAAACCTCGACACCAACCCTGCATCTTCTCCTACTCCTTCTGGGAACGCGTAGAGGCTCAATGTCTTCAACCCTTTTTGGTCCTCACTGACAAAAGGGGGCGAAGCTACGAGTTGATAGTCTTCAAGCGGGTTCATATGGGCGGTTGCATTATATTTTGCCTAGTGTTTACAACTCTTGCTCTTGCTACATATGTTTCTCTGAGTTGTAACACGTAAACTCGATGGTCGTCTGCTACTTATTTGCTATTTTGTGATGCGATGATAAATTCCGCATGTGCGATGATAACTTCCGCACTTAAATCATTTTGCAGACGTCCATTTTCATTATGCATGTCATTATCTTCGTTACATCGGATCATGCATGATGAATTGCCTTCATAAGTTGAAGAGGATCTCCACAAGTAGAACCTGCCATGTGCATTTGCATTCCAAAAGCAAATTATTTATATGCACATCTTCAGGGGGAGCTTTTTGCTACTTACGAAGACAATACCTCATCCTTTACAATTTCACATATTTATATCCCCATTGAAAACTTCAACCAGTTTGTCATCAGTCACCAAAAAGGGGGAGATTGTAAGTGCATCTAGTGCCACCCCTAGTTTGGTTTTGGAGTACTGACGACAAACGAGGTTGAGGGACTAATGTGTTTGTGAGAATTGCAGGATAACACAGGTAGTAGTCCCTCCTTGATTCGGTTTACCTACCGGAGATGACCCCTAAAAAGGTATGAAGACATTGAAGACAATGGTGGTACGTGAAGATATTCACATTGAAGACTATGACAGAACAAGACATTGAGTGAAGACTATGGAGCGCGAAGACTTAGTAGTTTCGTTGTTTCTTTTCTTCTTTGTTGAGTCATAGGAACCACCACACTGTTAAGTGGGGTCCAAGTGAACAAAGTCAGAGTGACTGAAGTGATGCTCAACCAAAATCCTATGTCTTCGAGCGAAGACAATGAGGGCAAATCTTATCCAGAGTCGGATAAGTCATCTTTACTTGTAGCCCAAGTCAAGCTATCATGTGTGTTTGAAATCTGACCGTTGTGACACGTGTCAGTTCCTTAGTGACCCAGGGTCATTTCGGACAAATCAGGTCGGGTTGCCCAGTGGCTATAAATAGCCCACCCCCTACACCATAAATTGGTGGCTGCTCAGAGTAAGTGCACGACTTTTGTCGTTGAGAGCAACCCACCTCCGAAGACTTTGAGAGAGAAATCCTTGTGAGGACAAAGCCCAAAACACCCAGAGCCCAAATAGTGTTTGGCATCACTGAAGTCTTTCTGTCCGCATGATCTGAAGACTTGTTACACTTGAGGACTGTGAATCCTCCAGCCGGTTAGGCGTCGCGTGCTGAGCATCCAAGAGTAATTGTGGATCGCCGACGAACAAAGTCTGCGAAGGTTTGGAAGTCTACCTTGAAGACTTACCAAAGTGATTGGCGATGACTATGTATCCTTAGCTCAAGGGGAATAAGGTGAAGACACGGTCTTCTGAGTTCAATCTTAGCCTCCCTAACCAGACGTACAGTTGTCACAACAACTGGAACTGGTCGAACAAATCCTTGTCTTCACAACACACTAGTTCTATCTCTTACTCTCCTTACTTACAGTTTGTCTTTGTGAAGTCATTGCCTGATTGCTCTGCCTGTTTGACTTCACTGTGTGACTACTTGTTCTGATTGGC
This sequence comes from Triticum dicoccoides, assembly GCF_002162155.2. NCBI lineage: Eukaryota > Viridiplantae > Streptophyta > Magnoliopsida > Poales > Poaceae > Triticum > Triticum dicoccoides. The sequence continues at coordinate 562,555,885 of NC_041391.1, forward strand.
TTCGTACTATCTTCCATCTGATCCTAATACCTAGCTGCTATTAGTCATCATGCTTTAGCTTCATACTTGTTTGACTATGGCTTGTCTAGTGTAGTTCATCTTCTGTTGCATGTTTATAGGTCCTGTTTTCGTGTTTGTCTTCGAAACTCTCATGTTTTGAAGACTTTCATAAAAATCGCCTATTCACCCCCCCTCTAGTCGATAACTAGCACTTTCAGGAGGCATATTCCGCCTTTACGCCATTGATGTCACCCCCAGGTTTTCTGTTTTATTCAAATTAATTCAAACTTTTGACCACAACTTTGACCAGTGATAATTTTTAGCCTATAAGTCCAAATGAGTTGATTCTTTTTTGCATTGTGTTTGTTTCAGAAAGCTCTAGCAGCACACCAAAGAGTGGAATTTTCCTTGTTATCTGGAATTTCTAGTGATTTTCACACTGGTTCTTGATATTTTGTTTTGTGGTTTTTAAATATTTTCATAGGGAGAGACTTGTCTTGAAGATAACCAGGAGGAGTGTGAACCTCCTCTGCACTAAGGCAAGCCACACCAGCATTTGGATGGTGTCATTTCAATATCTATGATTTTTCTTACTTAAATATGAGTTCTTTTATGCATTTAAAATTTGTTAAATAAGTATGGTTGAATGCTAGTTACTTTGTCATGCTTGAAATGTTTGTTTAAGTTACTGGTTGAATGCATGGACTAGTTTGGTCTAGTAGAATAGAGTTTGACTAGTTATCTTGCTATGATGAATAATGATAATTCTTTTTGCTAAATGAGAATTTCATATAAATTATGAGTTAATCAAGATATTGCATGGTAATAAATAGTGAGGTAGAACCAGTAAAATTTAATGATGAGTTAGTGCAAGAATGTCATATTGATAAGGTTGATCCATTCTTGTGAGTTGCATGTTCTGCATATCGATTAGTTGCATGCTCATGGCATCGTATGGCTTGGAATAGTTTTTATTTTCAAGTTAAACATGATAATAATCCAACTTGAATATAACGTTGATCAAGTCATGGTGCCCCTGAATCGGGTTTTTCCTCAATGCGACCACATTTACCTTTATGGGGGGTCTTGATTCGGTCCTTTGTCATGCCTCTCGCCGGTGCCTCCAACGAGGGAAGGTTATGGGCATGCGGTACCCTGGCCCGGTAAGCAGACATAACTTTTTGTGCCCGTTTGTTTTTATGGTACCTTGTCCCCGTTTGGGACCGTTTTTTGCCATGACGGTGGCCGTTGATGCCTTCAGTAGGCACGGGGCCACCCATGACTTAGCCCGAGGAGGGAATTGGTCGGAGTGGCCGGGAGAGTGCCATGGCAAGGGGAGGGTTTCGTCGGAATGTCGTTGGTCCACCCGAATCGGAGTGCGAGGACATGGGTTCCGTGGTGCGGGTAAAGCGCGCTACCTCTGCAGAGTGTATTCAATCTATCGATAGCCGTGTCCTCGGTTATGGACACAACTCGGGAGTAGGTCACACCATGGATCAACATTTATAGTTAATCTTTCACACTAAATAATTATTGTTGGCACTAGCTTTGTGATGATTCATGAGATCATGTGCTTATCATGAGTGATTGGTTTCAGTTGTGATCCGAGTATGACCACCGTTTGGTTACGAGGTAACCCGTTTAGTAAGCGAGTCCGAGGGACTCGGTGCTCATGTTGGTGTCACCGCATTAGTAGCATTACTTGCATTGCATTGACCTGAATAATTGTCATAATATTGTTTGTCATCGTGCTTATGTTTGTTATGAGCTTGCAAGTACATTCAATGTACTGACCTAGCGTGTCATGCCAGATTTCATGCAAGTCGTATCGCATCGGAGAGCTTCCCGCGTCTAGGCCGTGTCCACGTTGGTGTCCCTGTGTCATGGAGTTCCACTTCGTCGTCATTCCGCTGCCGCGTAGTTTATGTGATCGAGGCCCCTTCATGTTCATTAAATAATGTACATACTGTTTAGCCGCACCGTGTGTGCCGCTTGGCCTCTTACCTCGATGTAATATCAGACTTATGTATCCGCTAGCTTCAATAAAGTGGTTGTTTCTGTACCATGTAGTTGTGTGTTGCTAGAAGACTTGATCTCTGGGCTAGCAATGCAAGGTAAACCGGTTGCTCTGAGCCGGGGTGCCACAACGCTTGGTATCGTAGCTTCGTTGATTGTAGGACACGCTAGACCGTGAGAGCGCTAGTGGAACGGTAGATAGTTTCGTCTGCGTGCCAGTAGTCATAGAAATTGGTTGCCGCATTGCATGCATGTTTATCTATTGTTATTACTAACCGTATGATGGTTGTGAGTCTAGATGGCTCTAGTTCCGATCTTGTACCATCATGAGCCAGCTCCGTACACATCACTGCACCTGCTTCAGAACGTGTGGTGACGATTCTACCAAGAGGGTGCTGATCCAGTGTATCAGGTGTATCGGGAGCATCTATCCAGTTCATTGTATGAGTATTATGCCGAGGTCACTCTACACCACAGTTCCCCTTCTGGCACTTACACTCGTTCATCTAAGGGCGGTCTCGCTTCTACGCCATCTCAGGCGGTCTAGTTTGCTGCAATCGAAGCTCTTGTAGACTTGCGCTACAACGAGGTTCGCATGCACACCCATCCAGGTTTCTTTTACTACCTATCTCTGCACGAGAATGGGCGTATCCGCTTTCCTTTGATTAATCCGGCGTGTGATCGTCCTTCTAGCCACCTTTCTCGTTATATCACTTCCAGTTATCTCCTGATCTACGAGTTAGCTCGGGAGCTAACCCGAGCCCGGATAGCTCTCGCCGCCGCTCGGAATAGGAACCCTCTACCCGCTGTTGGTTTCACTCCATACATTTTGTTGGGGAACGTAGTAATTTCAAAAAAAAATCCTACGCACACGCAAGATCATGGTGATGCTTAGCAACGAGAGGGGAGAGTGTTGTCTACGTACCCTCGTAGACCGTAGGCGGAAGCGTTTATCAACGCGGTTGATGTAGTCGTACACCTTCACGATCCGTCCCGATCAAGTACCAAACGTACGGCACCTCCGTGTTCGGCACACGTTCAGCTCGATGACGTCCTTGCCTTCTTGATCTAGCAAGAGGGGCGAAGTAGTAGATGAGTTCCGGCAGCACGACGGCGTGGTGTCGGAGTTATGAAGAACAATATCCGCAGGGCTTCGCCTAAGCACTATGAAAACTATGATGGAGGATAAACTAGAGGGGACAGGGTTGCCGGCACACGACTTGGTGTTTCTTGATGTCTCTTTGGTGCTAGCCCTGCCCCTCTATTTATATGTTGAGCCCTGGGGTTGAAACTTGGAGTAAAAGCCTCCTCAAAGTCGTTTTTGCCCGAAAGGAAAGAGTCCTACACGGACTCCAGGGTTAGACGCTAGGGTTCCCGGCGTCTACCCCCTAGACAGTTTCCTGGCATCTAGCCTCTGGTCTCCGCAAAACTTCCTTTTGCACTTTCAAAAAGCCTCGTGGGCTTTCCCCTTTGGCCCAAATAAAGTGTCCTCGTACCCAAACATTTCGGGAAACATTCGGAACCCCTTCCGGTGAATTTCGGAACCCTTCCGGAGACCAAACACTATTATCCCATATATCAATCTTTACCTCCGGACCATTCCGGAGCTCCTCGTCATGTCCGTGATCACATCCGGGACTCCGAACAACATTCGGTCACCAACATACATAACTCATATAATACTATATCGTCAATGAACGTTAAGCATGCAGACCCTACGGGTTCGAGAACTATGTAGACATGACCGAGACACCTCTCTGGTCAATAACCAATAGCGGAACCTGGATGCCCATATTGTCTCCTACATATTCTACGAAGATCTTTATCGGTCGAACCGCATAACAGCATACGTTGTTCCCTTTGTCATTGGTATGTTACTTGCCTGAGATTCGATCATCGGTGTCACTATACCTAGTTCAATCTCGTTACCGGCAAGTCTCTTTACTCGTTCTGTAATGCCTCATCCCGGAACTAACTCATTAGTTACATTTCTTGCAAGGCTTATAGTGATGTGCATTACCGAGAGGGCCCAGAGATACCTCTCCGACAATCGGAGTGACAAGTCCTAATCTCGATCTATGCGAACTCAACAAACACCATCAGAGACACCTGTAGAGCACCTTTATAATCACCCAGTTACGTTGTGATGTTTGGTAGCACACAAAGTGTTCCTTCGGTATTCGGGAGTTGCATAATCTCATAGTCATAGGAACATGTATAAGTCATGAAGAAAGCAATAGCAATAAACTAAACGATCAAGTGTTAAGCTAACGGAATAGGTCAAGTCAATCACATCATTCTCTAATGATGTGATCCTATTGATGAAATGACAACTCTTGTCTATGGCTAGGAAACTTAACCATCTTTGACCCAACCAGCTAGTCAAGTAGAGGCATACTAGTGACACTCTATTTGTCTATGTATTCACACATGTACTAAGTTTCCGGTTAATACAATTCTAACATGAATAATAAATATATCATGATATAAGGAAATATAAATAACAACTTTATTATTGCCTCTAGGGCATATTTCCTTCAGTCTCCCACTTGCACTAGAGTCAATAATCTAGTTCACATCGTCATGTGATTTAGCACCAATAGTTCACATCGTCATGTGACCAACACCCAAAGGGTTTACTAGAGTCAATAATCTAGTTCACATCGCTATGTGATTAATCCCCAAAGAGTACTAAGGTGTGATCATGTTTTGCTTGTGAGAGAGGTTTAGTCAATGGGTCTGCCACATTCAGATCTGTATGTATTCTGCAAATTTCTATGTCTACAATGCTCTGCACGGAGCTACTTTAGCTAATTGCTCCCACTTTCAATATGTATCCTGATTGTGACTTAGAGTTATCCAGATCGGTGTCAAAGCTTGCATCGACGTAACTCTTTACGATGAACTCTTTATCACCTCCATAACCGAGAAATATTTCCTTAGTCTTCTAAGGATAAATTTTGACCAATGTTCAGTGATCTACTCCTAGATCACTATTGTACTTCCTTCCCAATCTCAGGGCAGGGTATACAATAGGTTTGGTACACAGCATGGCATACTTTGTAGAACCTATGGCTGAGGCATAGGGAATGACTTCCATTCTCTCTCTATCTTTTGTCGTGGTCGGGCTTTGAGTCTTACTCAACTTCACACCTTGCAACACAGGCAAGAACTCCTTCTTTGACTATTTCATTTTGAACTACTTCAAAAATATTGTCAAGGTATGTACTTATTGAAAAAACTTATCAAGCGTCTTGATCTATCTCTATAGATCTTAATGCTCAATATGTAAGCAGCTTCACCGAGGTCTTTCTTTGAAAAAACTCCTTTCAAACACTCCTTTATGCTTTCCAGAAAATTCTACGTCATTTCCGATCAACAATATATACTCATCAGAAAGGTTGTAGTGCTCCCACTCGCTTTCTTGTAAATACAGGCTTCACTACAAATCTATATAAAACTATATGCTTTAATCAACTTATCAAACCGTATATTCCAACTTCAAGATGCTTGCACCAGTCCATAGATGGATCGTTGGAGCTTGCATATTTTGTTAGCACCTTTAGGATTGACAAAACCTTCTGGTTGCATCATATACAACTCTTCTTTAATAAATCCATTAAGGAATTCAGTTTTGTTTATCCATTTGCCAGATTTCACAAAATGCGGCAATTGCTAACATGATTCGAACAGACTTACGCATCGCTACGAGTGAGAAAATCTCATCATAGTCAACACCTTGAACTTTTCAAAACCCTTTTTCGATAAGTCTAGCTTTGTAGATAGTAACACTACTATCAGTGTCCGTCTACCTCTTGAAGATCCATTTATTTTCTATTGCTTGCCAATCATCGGACAATTCAACCAAAGTCCATACTTTGTTCTCATACATGGATCCCATCTCAGATTTCATGGCCTCAAGCCATTTTGCGGAATCTGGGCTCATCATCGCTTCCTCATAGTTCGTAGGTTTGTCATGGTCTAGTAACATGATTTCCAGAATAGGATTTCCATACCACTTTGGTGCAGAACGTATTCTGGTTGACCTACGAGGTTCGATAGTGACTTGATCTAAAGTTTCATGATCATCATCATTAACTTCCTCACTATGGTGTAGGCATCACTGGAACTGATTTCTGTGATGAACTAGTTTCCAATTTGGGAGAAGGTACAATTACCTTATCAAGTTCTACTTTCCTCCAACTTGCCCTTAACTAGTCTCTATTTATTTTGCAACTCCCGTTTCGAGTTACTACTCTTAGCAACTGAACCAGTATCAAATACCGAGGGGTTGCTATAAACACTAGAAAAGTACACATCATAACATGTATATCCAATATACCTTTGTTCACTATGCCATCCTTCTTATCCGCCAAGTATCTAGGGCAGTTCCACTTCCAGTGACCATTTCCTTTGCAGTAGAAGCACTCAGTTTCAGGCTTGGGTCTAGCTTTGGGCTTCTTCACGGGAGTGACAACTTGTTTGTCATTCTTCCTGAAGTTCCCTTTCTATCCCTTTGCCCTTTTCTTGAAACTAGTGGTCTTGTTAACCATCAACACTTGATGCTTTTCTTGATTTCTACCTTCGCCGATTTTAGCATCGCAAAGAGCTTGGGAATTGTTCTACTTATCCCTTGCATATTATAGTTCATCACGAAGTTCTAGTAACTTGGTGATAGTGACTAGAGAACTTTGTCAATTACTATCTTATCTGGAAGATTAACTCCCACTTGATTCAAGCAATTGTAGTACCCAGACAATCTGAGCACATGCTCACTGGTTGAGCTATTCTCCTCCATGTTGTAGGCAAAGTACTGTCAGAGGACTCATACCTCTTGACACGGGCATGAGTATGAAATACCATTTTCAACTCATGGAACATCTTATATGCTCCATGGCGTTCAAAATGATTTTGAAGTCCCAGTTCTAAGCCGTAAAGCATGGTGCACTAAACTATCAAGTAGTCATCATACTGAGCTTGTCAAACGCTCATAACGTCTGCATCTGCTCCTGCAATAGGTCTGTCACCTAGCGGTGCATCAAGGACATAATTCTTCTATGCAGCAATGAGGATAATCCTCATATCACGGACCAAGTCTGTATCATTGCTACTATCATCTTTCAACTTAGTTTTTCTCTAGGAACATATCAAAAATAAACGGGGAGCTACATCGCGAGCTATTGATCTACAACATAGTTATGCAAATACTATCAGGACTAAGTTCATGATAAATTGAAGTTCAATTAATCATATTACTTAAGAACTCCCACTTAGATAGACATCCCTCTAATCATCTAAGTGATCACGTGATCCAAATCAACTAAACCATGTCCGATCATCACGTGAGATGGAGTAGTTTTCAATGGTGAACATCACTATGTTGATCATATCTACTATATGATTCATGTTCGACCTTTCGGTCTCCAGTGTTCTGAGGCCATGTCTGCATATGCTAGGCTCGTCAAGTTTAACTCGAGTATTCTGCGTGTGCAAAACTGGCTTACACCCATTGTATGTGAACGTAGAGCTTATCACACCCGATCATCACATGGTGTCTCGGCACGACGAACTTTCGCAACGATGCATACTCAGGGAGAACACTTGTACCTTGAAATTTAGTGAGATATCATCTTATAATGCTACCATCGAAATAAGCAAAATAAGATGCATAAAGGATAAACATCACATGCAATCAATATAAGTGATATGATATGGCCATCATCATGTTGTGCATTTGATCTCTATCTCCAAAGCACCGTCATGATCACCATCGTCACCGGCGCGGCACCTTGATCTCCATCATAGCATCGTTGTCATCTCGCCAACTATTGCTTCTACGACTATCGCTACCGCTTAGTGATAAAGTAAAGCAATTACATGGCGATTGCATTTCATACAATACAACGACAACCATATGGCTCCTGCCAGTTGCCGATAACTCTGTTACAAAACATGATCATCTCATACAATAAAATTTAGCATCATGTCTTGTCTATATCACATCACAACATGCCTTGCAAAAACAGGTTAGACGTCCTCTACTTTGTTGTTGCAAGTTTTACGTGGCTACTACGGGCTGAGCAAGAACCGTTCTTACCTACGCATCAAAACCAGAACATTTTTTAGTCAAGTATGTGCTGTTTTAACCTTCAACAAGGACCGGTCTTAGCCACACTCGATTCAACTAAAGTTGGAGAAACTGACACCCACCAGCCACCTGTGTGCGAAGCACGTCGGTAGAACAAGTCTCGCGTAAGTGTACGCGTAATGTCGGACCGGGCCGCTTCATCCACCAACACCGCCGAATCAAAGTATGACATGCTGGTAAGTAGTATGACTATTATCGCCCACAACTCACTTGTGTTCTACTTGTGCATATAACATCTATGCATAAACCTAGCTCTGATGCCACTGTTGGGGAACGTAGTAATTTCAAAAATATTCCTACGCACACGCAAGATCATGGTGATGCATAGCAACGAGAGGGGAGAGTGTTGTCTACGTACCCTCGTAGACCATAAGCGGAAGCGTTTATCAACGCGGTTGATGTAGTTGTACACCTTCATGATCCGTCCCGATCAAGTACCAAACTTACGACACTCCGCGTTCAGCACACATTCAACTCGATGACGTCCTCGCCTTCTTGATCCAACAAGAGGGGCGAAGTAGTAGATGAGTTCCGGTAGCACGACGGCGTGGTGTCGGTGTTGGTGAAGAACAATCTCCGCAGGGCTTCGCCTAAGCACTACAAAAACTATGACGGAGGATAAACTAGAGGGGACGGGGTTGCCAGCACACGGCTTGGTGTTTCTTGATGTCTCTTTGGTGCTAGCCCTGCCCCTCTATTTTTATGTTGAGCCCTGGGGTCCAAACTTGGAGTAAAAGCCTCCTCAAAGTCGGTTTTGCCCGGAAGGCAAGAGTACTACACGGACTCCAGGGCTAGACGCCAGGGTTCCCGGCATCTACCCCTTAGACGCCAGGGTTCCTGGCGTCTAGCCTCTGGTCTCCGCAAAACTTCCTTTTGCACTTTCAAAAAGCCTCGTGGGCTTTCCCCTTTGGCCAAAATAAAGTGTTCTGGTACCCAAACATTTTGGGAAACATCCGGAACCCTTCCGGAGACCAAACACTATTATCCCATATATCAATCTTTACCTCCAGACCATTCCGGAGCTCCCCGTCATGTCCATGATCACATCCGGGACTCCGAACAACATTCAGTCACCAACATACATAACTCATATAATACTATATCGTCAACGAACATTAAGCGTGCGGACCCTACGGGTTCGAGAACTATTTAGACATGACCGAGACACCTCTCTGGTCAATAACCAATAGCGGAACCTGGATGACCATATTGGCTCCTACATATTCTATGAAGATCTTTATCGGTCGAACTGCATAACAACATACATTGTTCCTTTTGTCATCAGTATGTTACTTGCCCGAGATTCGATCGTCGGTGTCACTATACCTAGTTCAATCTCGTGACCAGCAAGTCTCTTTACTCGTTCTGTAATGCATCATCCTGTAACTAAATCATTAGTTACATTTCTTGCAAGGCTTATAGTGATGTGCATTACTGAGAGGGCCCAGAGATACCTCTCCGACAATCAGAGTGACAAATCCTAATCTCGATCTATGCCAACTCAACAAACACCATCGGAGACACCTGTAGAGCACCTTTATAATCACCCAGTTACGTTGTGACATTTGGTAGCACACAAAGTGTTCCTCTGGTGTTTGGGAGTTGCATAATCTCATAGTCATAAGAACATGTATAAGTCATGAAGAAAGCAATAGCAATAAACTAAACGATCAAGTGCTAAGCTAACGGAATGGGTCAAGTCAATCACATCATTCTCTAATGATGTGATCCCGTTGATCGAATGACAACTCTTATCTATGGCTAGGAAACTTAACCATCTTTGATCCAACGAGCTAGTCAAGTAGAGGCATACTAGTGACACTCTGTTTGTCTATGTATTCACACATGTACTAAGTTTCGGGTTAATACAATTCTAGCATGAATAATAAACATTTATCATGATATAAGGATATATAAATATTATTATTGCCTCTAGGGCATATTTCCTTCACGTTCCTCCAGCCTCTGATACCTCTGAGGGTACCATTAACCCTTTGGCAGTAACCCCTCATAGTACTCCTACTGCATGGGCTTCCCTCGTTGCTACTCCTGCAGCTCCTATGCTTAGATCCCATCCCGCACCTGCCCCTGAAGGAGAGTCCTCGAGGCAGCGCCGTCGCATCTCTCTTAACCCGGAGGTCTCCACTATCAGTTCAAGATCTAGGTCCGGCTCAGGAGAGGAGCCCGCAGCAGCACCATCCGAGCAGTAGATCACTGGAGTATCACTTTCGTCATGAGTATGATGTATGGATGTAGTCGTACGTGTTATGATGCTTAGTTTCGTGTATGAGGGTAGTGAACCTGTCATGATGTTTACCTCTTATGTTGATTCTGTGTATAATTATGTTGGAACCTTTTTATTCGCCTTGGTTTTCTTTCGCTGTTTTCTTCTAGGATTGTCACTGGCTTTCCTCCCATTCTTGGATATTTCTCATCGCAGTTGCTGTATATTGGGAAAATAAATAATATAATGACGCAGGGAGGCAACAACAACCAAGCTTGTGAGGATGTCCCTGTTCGTCGCTCCGCAAGACAGGCATGACATTCCCCTGAGCCGTACAAGCCACCTCCGTCTCCACCACCACATCCGCCTTCCACTGAGCAAATCATGTGAATGTTTGAAGAAAGAAGGAACAATGATCTGATGGAACTATTGAAAAGTGTGCAAGTTATGGTGGGACAAAATGGAAATCAGAATGGTCATTACTCCAAGCTGTCAGATTTTCAGTGAGCCAAGCCTCCCAGTTTCAGTCAAGTTATTGATCCATTGGACGTTGATGATTGGTTAAGGACTATTGAGAAGAAACTGGAAATTGCTCACACTGAAGAAGGAGACAAGGTTCCCTTCGCAACACATTATCTTGAAGGATCTGCCGCTATATGGTGGGATAATGCTAAGGCCATGTGGCCCACGGACGAGGAAATTACTTGGACTAAATTCAAGGATCATTTCCGCAAGTATCATATTCCCGCCGGAATTATGAAAATCAAGCACCGTGAATTCCTCGCTCTCACTCAAGGAAGCATGACAGTAAGCGAGTACCTGAATAAGTTCAACCATTTGGCCCGCTATTCTCTCTATGATGTGGCCACAGAAGAATAAAAGGTCGACATATTCCATGGAGGACTGAATAGCATCTATGGTGCACTCTCAGTATGTTTGATTTTCCGGACTTCCAAACTCTGGTGAACAAGGCCCTCATCACAAAAAGGGAACACAAGCTCATGCACGACAACATGCCCGCTAATAATGACCACAAGTGCAAATTCGAGCCTAAGAAGGATATGCAACCCGTGCAGAAGGCTCATACTTGGAAACGGACTCAAGTTTAGTACAAACCCAATTGGCAATAAAATGTCAACAAGACCACCACTCAAGTCAAGAATGCCGTGACCAGTCTGGTACATGAAGAATGTCAGCGCAATAATTCCTGCTTCAACTGTGGGCAAACCGGACATTACGCCAGACAGTGCCCCAAGAACAGCAAGCCAACAGCTTCATTCCGTCTGCAAGTCAACTACCTGGAGCCATATTCCGTCCCGAGTGCCATCCAAGGGAAAATTCATCATATCTCCGCCGATGAAGCCCAAGAGGACCCGGAAGTCATTGGTATGTTTCTGTTAATAACATACCTGCCATAATTTTATTTGACTCTGGGGCTTCCCACTCTTTTATTTCGCGAATTTTTGCTGCCCAAAATAAATTTCCTTGCTCGATTTTGGGAAAGCATATGCTGGTACAATCCCCGGGATCTTTGCTCCAAAGCAATCTGGTCTGCCGTAATTTGGAGATTGATATCAAGGGAGTCAAGTTTCCAACGTCTGTGATAATAATCTAATCTGACAAATTGGATATTATTCTAGGAATGAATTGGTTAACCCAATACCAAGTATGCATCAACTATGCGACTAGAGAAGTTACCATGGTAAGTCAGGAAGGTCGCACCACAAGTTTTTATGCCCGCAGAAGTATACCCAAGAAGGATATGGTTTTCACGGCTGTGGCTGAAGAGGTGGAATTGATTCCGGTGGTCAGTGAGTATCCAAATGTATTTCCTGAGGAATTACCAGGAATGCCGCCAGACAGAGAACTAGAGTTTGCAATTGACTTGGTGCCTGGAACCGCACCGATACACAAGAAATATTATCAGATGACTTCATCAGAATTGGTGGAATTAAAGAAACAACTGGATGAGATGCTGCAGAAAGGATACATCCGCCCAAGCTCTTCACCGTGGGGGTCACTCGCTATGTCCGTGGATAAAAAGGATGGAAGTCTTCGGATGTGTGTGGACTACTGACAACTGAATGATGTCACCATCAAAAACAAGTATCCATTACCAAGGATTGATGATTTCTTTGATCAACTCAGTGGGGCCAAAGTATTCTCCAAGATTGATTCGAGGACCGGATATCATCAACTCAAAATCAAGAAAGAAGATATCCCCAAGACCGCGTTCACCACTCAGTATGGTCTTTATGAATATACCGTTATGTCATTCGGTCTCACCAACGCCCCTGCCTTCTTCATGCATATGATGAATAAGGTGTTTATGGATTTCTTGGACAAATTTGTGGTGGTGTTCATCGATGACATCCTCATTTAATCGAAAAGCAAAGAAGAACACAAGGAACACCTCCGCGCAGTCTTGCAAAGACTCCGTGACCATTAGCTTTACGCGAAGTTTAGCAAATTTGAATTTTGGCTCAAGCAAGTTGGATTTTTAGGGCATGTTCTCTCAGCAAAAGGAATAACCGTGGATCCAAGTAACGTGAAAGATGTGCTTGATTGGTCCGCACCCACGACAGTCTCAGAAATCCGGAGTTTCCTTGGTCTAGTTGGGTATTATCGCCGTTTTATTGAAGGATTCTCTAAGATTGCCAAGCCCATGATAGAGCTCCTAAAGAAGGATAAGAAGTTTGAATGGACCGAGGACTACGAGAGGAGTTTCAATGAGTTAAAAATCAGACTGACGTCAGCACCAGTATTGGCTCTTCCCGACATCTACTGTAGTTTTGGTGTCTACTACGACGCCTCCAGAAAAGGTTTTGGATGTGTACTTATGCAAGGTGGCAAGGTTGTGGCCTATGCATCCCGACAACTATGACCGCATGAAGGAAATTATCCCACTCATGATCTAGAATTGGCCACGGTGGTGCACGCTTTGAAGATTTGGAGACACTATCATATTGGAAAGCGGTGCCAGATATTTACGACCACAAGAGTCTCAAGTATATATTCACTCAACCCGATTTAAACCTTCGTCAGCGAAGATGGCTCGAGTTGGTTAAGAATTACGACCTCGGTATAAATTATCACCTAGGTAAAGCTAATGTGGTTGCTGATGCCCTCAGCCGTAAGCCTGCCAACCTGAATCCTCTAATGGATTCTTTGCCTCCTGAACTTTGCAAAGAAATCGCTCAGCTCAATTTGGTAATCGTGGATGCCAGTCTTTCCAGCATATTGGAAGTTGCCCCTACCCTCGAGGAACAAATTCACAGCGCTCAAACAGATGACAAATCCTTGCAATTATATGCCAGGAGTATGCAAGAAGGATAGACACATGATTTCTCTAAAGATCGGCAAGGTACGCTAAGGTTTCAAGGAAGGATTTGCGTACCCAACCAAGAAGGTCTGAGAAAGAAGATATTGGTGGAAGCACATGAATCGTCGTACTCAATTCACCCAGGTGGCACCAAAATGTACGAAGACCTTCGTCAGGTATTCTGGTGGGATGGAATGAAGAAAGACATCACGTACTTTGTGGCTTGTTGTGATATATGCAACAAGGTAAAGGCGGAACACCAAAAACCCGCCGGACTCCTTCAATCCTTACCCGTATCGCAATGGAAATGGGACGATGTCTGCATGGATTTCATCATTGGTTTACCAAGGACTCACCAAGGGAATGATGCCATATGGGTCATAGTGGACACATTAACGAAGGTAGCCCATTTCCTTCCCATCCGGACCACCTACTGTGCCGATCAACTTGCACAATTGTATGTTTCCAGGATCGTCAGTCTGCATGGAGTGCCAAAGACTATCACCTCAGATAGAGGATCTCCCTTCACTTCAACATTTTGGTCCTGACTACGTCAAGCCTTGGGGACTGCCCTGAAATACAGCACAACTTATCACCCCCAGATAGATGGACATACTGAGCGAGTAAATCAAATACTCGAAGATATGCTCCGAGCATGTGCGTTGGCCCAAGGATCCAAGTGGGAAGACTGTCTGTCGTACACCGAGTTTTCCTACAACAACAGTTTCCAGACCAGCTTAAAGATGTCACCTTATGAAGCCCTGTATGGACGTAAGTGCCGCACTCCACTGAACTGCTCTCAAACCGGAGATAGCCGTATTTTGGGACTGATTTGATGATCGAAGCTGAGAAGCAAGTCAAGGAAATCCGAGACAGACTGCAGTTAGCCAAATCACGACAAAAGAGTTATTATGACGCAAAACACCGTCAAATCAGCTTCGAACCCAGAGAACACGTCTATCTCTGAGTCATCCCTATGAAAGGAGTTAATAGATTTTAGACCCGAGGAAAATTAGCACCCAGATATATTTGTCCATTTCCAGTCATGACCAGAGTCGGAACAGTTGCCTACCAATTGGAATTGCCACCAGAACTGTCAAAGGTACACAATGTGTTTCATGTCTCACAGCTAAGGAGATGTATCTCGCCACCGGAGAAAAGGACTGATATGGTAGAGATAGAATTGGCTAAGGATTTAACATATGAGGAAAAACTGATCAGAAAATTGAATGAGACAGAAAGAGTCACTTGCAGCAAACTGATAAGGTTTTACAAGGTTCAGTGGGAGCATCACACCGAGGAAGAGGCAACCTGGGAAAATGAGGAATTTCTAAGGACTGCCTACCCAGAACTATTTTCCCAAGCAACCGAATCTCGAGGACGAGATTCATCCTAAGTGGGGGAAGTTTGTACAACCTGGATTTTTCCTTCTCTCTTTTTTCGGACTTGGTTTTGCCTTTGCCTTGGATTTGAGTTTTTGGAATCAATTGAAATGGACTTATCACTTGGGCATGCCCTTGACTTTCACCCAAGTGACCCTCATTCAATCTCATTTCTCTGAAAAATCTCAAAATGGTTAGATGAATATTTTTCATAAAAGAAAAATATTCATTTTCTCTTCTGAAACTCATTTAAAAAACTAGTGCTCCAAAGCAACCCGCATTTTTATTGCTCCTAAATTCTTGAAATAATTCCTGAATATTCTTTGAACCATGGCCCACCTCCCCAAGCAAAAATATTGCATGAATTTTTTGTAATATTTTTGCTACATAAAATCATTTCTCTTCTGGCCCAAAAATGCCCGTTGTTCAGCAAGTGTATTTTTCCTTGATCCTTTGGTCTTGGTTTTTCTTGAGCCTCATTAGCCTCCTAAGTAAACCTTAACCCCAGGAGATCAGCCCTAATGGCCTTCTAGAAGCCCTCCAAAAGTAGCGGCCAAGTTTCTGGCCAGAAACTTGCCAAGAAGCTTGAGTCGCGTCTGCTTGGCCTGGCACTAAGTTCTCAGCCTCCCTAGACCTAACACTGTGCGAACTACAGCCCAGACAAGGTTTGGCCGAGCGTGGGTGTCGTTTTGAGTTTTGACCATGCCAAGGCGGTGACCACATCTCCAGCCACCCTGCTCCAGAGCCCCTCAAGCTCAACCAACCCCTCAGGCGCATCATTGGAGGTCCACCGGTGTCACCTTGAAGCAGCAGTGCCCCTGGAGTGGCCCTCGTCATCGCCTTCTTCCTCTCTGGCAAGTCCCGACCGCCACTGCCGCTTGCGAGCTTGGTTGCGAGCAGCTCCGGCCATCCCCCGACAAGCCACAGTACAGGCAGGTGCTCCGTGACCCGCTCTCCACTTCTATCCCTCTGGCTTCGCCCAAGAACCCCTCGTCGCCGGCGTGAGCTCTGGCGGAGCACCGCCGTGCCCTGTTTCCTCTTCCCCTTTCTCTCCTGACTGGTGGGGCCCGGTGTCAGCCTCTCCACTCGCACCCGAAGCGGTACGAGTGGAGGCGTATTCCGCCTTTACATCATCGACGTCACCCCCCAGGTTTTCTGTTTTATTCAAATTAATTCAAAAATTTGACCACAACTTTGACCAGTGATAATTTTTAGCCTATAAGTCCAAATGAGTTGATTCTTTTTGCATTGTGTTTGTTTCAGAAAGCTCTAGAAGCACACCAAAGAGTGGAATTTTCCTTGTTGTCTAGAATTTCTGGAGATTTTCAGACTGGTTCTTGACATTTTGTTTTGTGGGTTTTAAATATTTTCAGAGGGAGAGACTTGTCTTGAAGATAACCAGGAGGAGTGTGAACCTCCTCTACACTAAGGCAAGCCACACCAACATTTGGATGGTGTCATTTCAATATCTATGATTTTTCTTACTTAAATATGAGTTCATTTATGCATTTTTTTTTAAATATGGTTGAATGCTAGTTACTTTTTCATGCTTGAAATGTTTGTTTAAGTTACTGGTTGAATGCATGGACTAGTTTGGTCTAGTAGAATAGAGTTTGACTAGTTATATTGCTATGATGAATAATGATAGTTCTTTTTGCTAAATGAGAATTTCATATGAATTATGAGTTAATCAAGATATTGCATGGTAATAAATAGTGAGGTAGAACCAGTAAAGTTTAATGATGAGTTAGTGCAAGAATGTCATATTGATAAGGTTGATCCGTTCTTGTGAGTTGCATGTTTTGCATATCGATTAGTTGCATGCTCATGGCATCGTATGACTTGGAATAGTTTTTATTTTCAAGTTAAGCATGATAATAATCCAAGTTGAATATAACGTTGATCAAGTCATGGTGCCGCTGAATCGGGTTTTTCCTCAGTGCGGCCACATTTACCTTTATGGGGGGTCTTGATTCGGTCATTTGTCATGCCTCTCGCCGGTGCCTCCAACAAGGGAAGGTTATGGGCGTGCGTTACCCTGGCCTAGTAAGCATACATAACCTTGTGTGTCCGTTTGTTTTTATGGTACCTTATCCCTATTTGGGACCGTTTTTGCCATGATGGTGGCCGTTGATGCCTTTGGTAGGCACGGGGCCTCCCATGACTTAGCACGGGAAGGGAATTGGTCGGAGTGGCCGGGAGAGTGTCATGGCAAGGGGAGGGTTTCGTC
This sequence comes from Triticum dicoccoides, assembly GCF_002162155.2. NCBI lineage: Eukaryota > Viridiplantae > Streptophyta > Magnoliopsida > Poales > Poaceae > Triticum > Triticum dicoccoides. The sequence continues at coordinate 562,573,207 of NC_041391.1, forward strand.
GGAACGCTGTTGGTCCACCCAAATGGGAGTGCGAGCCCATGGGTTCCGTGGTGTGGGTAAAGTGCGCTACCTCTGTAGAGTGTATTCAATCTATCGATAGCCGCGTCCTCGGTTATGGAAACAACTCGGGAGTAGGTCACGCCATGGATCAACATTTATAATTAATCTTGCACACTAAATAATTATTGTTGGCACTGGCTTTATGATGATTCGTGAGTTCATGTGCTTATCGTGAGTGATTGGTTTCAGTTGTGATCCGGGTATGATCACCGTTTGGTTACGAGGTAACCCGTCTGGTAAGCAAGTCCGATTGACTCAGTGCTCATGTTGGTTTCACCGCATTAGTAGCATTACTTGCATTGCATTAACCTAAATAATTGTCATAATATTGTTTGCCATCGTGCTTATGTTTGTTGTGAGCTTGCAAGTACATTCAATGTACTGACCTGGCGTGTCATGCCAGATTTCAGGCAAGTCGTATCGCATCGGAGAGATTCCCGCGTCTTGGCCGTGTCCACGTCGGTGTCCCTGTGCCATGGAGTTCCACTTCGTCGTCATTCCGCTGCCGCTTAGTTTATGTGATCGAGGCCCCTTCATGTTCATTAAATAATGTACATACTGTTCAGCTGCACCGTGTGTGCCACTTGGCCTCTTACCTCGATGTAATATCAGACTTATGTATCCGCTAGCTTCAATAAAGTGATTGTTTCTGTACCATGTTGTTGTGTGTTGCCAGAAGACTTGATCTTTGGGCTGGCAATGCAAGGTAAACCGGTTGCTCTGAGCCAGGGAGCCACAATCTTTTTGCTTAAATGAAATAAAGTTTAGTTCGATCCTTTCTTCTTTGAGAGTTTGCTTAGTGATCTATCATTGTAATCGTGTGCAAGTTATATAAGAGTTTAGTTTGAGTTTTTGTTTTCTTTATTTTTATGTTGCAAATAAAGAAAATAAAAGAAATAAGAAAGATAGAAAAGGAGAAAAGAAAGTAAATAAAAGAAAGGAAATAAATCAATAAGATCATATACTAATCCTATGGTAGGTGATAGCACCACATAAGGAAAAATATTAGTAAGAAAATTTTATTAGAGATTGACAAACATAGCATTAGTCGATGATGCAACTCATGAAAGAATTAATAAGGGAAAAGGCGATTCACATATAAATATACTATCCTAGAAATGTGATTGTGAGCCCTGATCAAAATACTATATGCCAAAATTGTTGACATTGGACAAGGAAGACAACTTAATGGTTTATGTTTGTTTATATTCACATAGAAGTCATATTGTCATAGATCCTTCAACATGTGGTGCTTGCCCCTATCTTTGCTAGCCAAAAATTCTGCACTAAGTAGAGATACTACTTGTGCATCCAAAAACCCTTAAACCCGAATCTTTTTCAAATGTCCACCATACCTACCTATGAATTGATCAAGATCCCTCAAGTAAGTTGTCATCGGTGCAAAAAGGGTATAAAAATTGCTTCTAAATATGTGAGATCATTTAATGTAATAGAAAATTGAGCGTTGTATGAACTTGGATGACAAACAATAAAAGCGTCAGACTGCATAATAAAGGTTGTCATCTTAAGGGGCAATACAACGTGATGTTCTCTTGCACTAAGGGATTGAGCATGCAAACAAATAAGCGCATGGCAACCTCTGCTTCCCTTTGTGAAGGGCCTATCCTTTACTTTTATGTATTTACTTTTATGCAAAGAGTCAAAGTTTTCTTTCTATTCCTTTTCATTTTATGTTTTGGCAAGCATCATGTGGTGAGGAAAGATCTAGGCACATATGTCCAGTTGAGTATAGATAGCATGAGTTAATATCATTTACATCACCCTTGAGGTGAGTATGTTGGGAGGCGAAACTATAAACCCCTATCTTTCTATGTGTCCGGTTGAAAATGTTTTGCTCATGGGTACAAGGTGAGTGTTAGCAATCATAGAAGACTATATGATGGTTGAGTATGTGGACTTGCCTAAAGGCTCCAACACGTGACTCTTCTTGAAAAGATGATGAATTGTAGTTGCAAAGTTGACTGAGAATATAGTTTGTTGGTTTCTAATAGAGTTTTTGCTTTATACTTCGATTATGTGATGAACTGTTACTTATTCATGGGAAGTATATGATGCAATTTCTATGATAAAAGTCTTATGTTTAAATTTGTTGTTGTTATTATAATCAACATGATGCTTCTATGTCTATATTTTGTTTTTTCGACACCTTTCTCTCAAAGCATGTGGACATGTTTTTCGATTTCGGTTTTCGCTTGAGGACAAGCGAGGTCTAAGCTTGGGAGAGTTGACATGTCCATTTTGCATCATGGTTTCTTACTATTATTTATAATGTTTTTTATCCATAATAATGCTTTTTGGAGTAATTCTAATGCCTATTCTCTCATAATTTGCAAGGTACACACAAAGAGGGAGAATTCCGGCAGCTGGAAATCTGGACCTGAAAAAGCTACGTCAGGCTACCTATTCTTGACAACTCCAAATGAGCTGAAACTTGACGTAGATTTTTTATGGAATATATAAGAAATATTGGAGCCAATAACTACCAGAGGGGGGCCACCAGGTGGGCACAACCTACCAGGGCGTGCCAGGCCCCCCAGGCGCGCCCTGGTGGGTTGTGGCCTCCTCGGCCCAACTCCGGTGCCCATCTTCTGGTATATGAGTCATTTTGACCTAGAATAAATAAGGAGAAGGCTTTCGGGACGGAGCGCCACCGTCTCAAGGCGAAACTTGGGCAGGAGCACTTTTACCCTCCGGCGGAGCGATTCTGCCGGGGAACTTCCCTCTCGGAGGGGGAAATCATCATCATCATCATCACCAACAACTCTCCCATCTTGGGGAGGGTAATCTCCATCAACATCTTCAACATCACCATCTCATCTCAAACCCTAGTTCATCTCTTGTATTCAATCTTGTTACCGGAATTATAGATTGGTGCTTGTGGGTGACTAGTAGTGTTGATTACATCTTGTGGTTTATTACTATATGGTTTATTTGGTGGAAGCAAGATTATGCTATTTAATACACTACAAAAAAATACACATCCGTGACATTATGGGCCGAACAATTTTTTTATGTCATACTTATGACACTTCTATGACGATAATTGTGACAAAACCCGGTATCATCATAGATGTGGTGGGCTCCTACTTCTATGACAAAAAATCATGACAGAGAATGGGCTTTTCATCCTGGGTGGGCATGAGATGCAGTTGCATGACATTCATTGGGCCGTCCATGATGGAAAAAACGATGGTAGAAGTGAGGGCGAGGAAAATATCAGGGAGTTCCCGGTTACTGTGGGTGGTCGGGGGCAGAGCGATGCGCGTTTCTCTCATACACGTACGCCCGTGGGTGCGAGGCATTGGGCTCTAACTGAAACCGAGCGAGGCGTTTGCCTACTGAACTAGAGCGATTGCACTGCAGGCTACGCGTTACTGAACCCGAGCGATCGATCGATGGCTGTTAACTGAACCTGAACGAGTGATTCCTTCTCTACTGCTGCTAACTGAAGCCGATCGATGCTACCTCTGGATGAACAGTGAGTGTTGTTGGGGGGGGGGTTGGATGAACAGTTCCCAGTGCTGGGGGGGTGGATGAATAGGACCCCGTGGTGTTGCCGCTGGATGAACAGGACCCCGATCGATCGAGTCGGTTGGGGGGTGGATGAACAGGACCCCTTGGAGGGCTGGATGAATAGGACCCCGTGGAGGGAAGGTTGAATAGTAGCCGGTGGAGGGTTGGTTGAGCTGTAGCCGGTGGAGGGCTGGATAAACAGTAGCCCGTGGAGGGGTGGTCGAACAGGACCCTGTGGAGAGGGCTTGTTAAACAGTAGCCGGTGGAGCAGCGCGCGGTGGAGGCTGGATGAATAGGAGCCCGTGGATGAAGAGTCGCAGGTGGAGGCTCGAGGAGGTCGATGGTGGATGAATAGTAACCCGTGGAGGTAGTCGACGGTGGAGATAAACAGTATCCCATGGAGTCCCGTTTTGCGGTACGCCACACCCCTCCCGATGAACAGGACCCCCATTTCGACCGTAGCGCTCCAACACAAGTCCGTTTCCTCCGGTTTGCGGTATGCCACACCCCTCCCGATCAACAGGACCCCGTTTCCACCGTAGGAGGTCCGTTTCCTCCATTTTACGGTACGCCAGACCCCTCCTGATGAACAGGATCCCGTTTCGACCGTGGCCAGTCGAACACAAGGCCGTTTCCTCCGTTCTACGGTACGCCAGGCCTCGTTTCCATTGGTTGTTCCGTCCAAGCTGGTTGGCTCTCGATGAACAACACGTGTTGCGTTACCTCCCGATGAACACGACCCATTCTGTTGCCTCCCCATGAACACGATGATGACGCAGTTTCTCCGTTTCGACCCAGCCATGTACACGAGCCCTGACCGTACGTATGCACGAGTAGGCGTTCGAGACCCTGCCCGTATGTACGTACGTGGCCGTATTTTTTGGCTTCTGGCTGTATGTATGTGTACATGGTTTAGACGGGACAGCCTAAACTGCTACTTAGGGGGCTCTACTATGACATGTGCTGCTACTTACTCGGCCATGGTTCATACTTGCAGATAGACCGATCAACCAATATGTACGTACACATTCCGACAAGACAGACAATGGTACATACGCTTCGACCGGTGAGTCCCAGCCGTCAGGGAGGATAAGGACACACTTCCTTGCATGCGAAGATATAGCTGTTGGGTCCCAGCTGTCAGGGGGGAATTTTTTTGCCCATAATAAGGACACTCTTCCTTGCGTGCGAAGATGTAGCTGGTGGGTCCCAACAGTCAGGTGGAGAAAACATTATTTTTCAGGGTAAAAAGGATGCAGTTGCATGCATGCGTCCATGGACGTGGTGCGTCCCCACTATCATGTTGGAAATATGCCCTAAGGCAATAATAAAGTAGTTATTATTATATTTCCCTGTTCATGATAATTGTCTATTGTTCATGCTATAATTGTATTAACCGGAAACCATAATGCATGTGTGAATACATAGACCATAATATGTCCCTAGTAAGCCTCTACTTGACTAGCTCGTTGATCAATAAATGGTCGCGGTTTCCTGACTATGGACATTGGATGTTGTTGATAACGGGATCACATCATTGGGAGAATGATGTGATGGACAAGACCCAATCCTAATCGTAGCACAAGATCGCGTAGTTCGTTTGCTAAAGCTTTTCTAATGTCAAGTATCATTTCCTTAGAACATGAGATTGTGCAACTCCAGGATACCGTAGGAATGCTTTGGGTGTACCAAATGTCACAACATAACTGGGTGGCTATAAAGGTGCACTACAGGTATCTCCGAAAGTGTCTATTGGGTTGGCACGAATCGAGACTGGGATTTGTCACTCCGTATGATGGAGAGGTATCTCTGGGCCCACTCGGTAATGCATCATCATAATAAGCTCAATGTGATTAAGGAGTTAGCCACGGGATCTTGCGTTACGGAACGAGTAAAGAGACTTGCCGGTAACGAGATTGAATGAGGTATAGAGATACCAACGATCGAATCTCGGGCAAATAACATACCGATGGACAAAGGGAATTGTATACGGGATTGATTGAATCCTCGACATCGTGGTTCATCCGATGAGATCATCATGGAACATGTGGGAGCCAACATGGGTATCTAGATCCTGTTGTTGGTTATTGGCCGGAGAGATGTCTCGGTATGTCTGCATGGTTCCCGAACCCGTAGGGTCTACACATTTAAGGTTCAGTGATGCTAGAGTTGTTATGGGAAATAGTATGTGGTTACCGAAGGTTGTTTGGAGTCCCGGATGAGATCCCGGACGTCACGAGGAGTTCTGGAATGGTCCGAAGGTGAAGAATTATATATGGGAACTCCGGTTTCAGTTGCCGAAATAATTTTGGGGGTCACCGAAAGGTGTCCGAGGGTCCACCGGGTGGGGCCACCTGCCCCGGTGGACCAAGTGGGCTGAACAAGAGTGGGAACCAGCCCCTGGTGGGCTGGTGCGCTCCCCAAGGGCCCAAGGCGCTTAGGGTTGAAAACCCTAGGGGGTGGGGGCACCTCCCACCAAACTTGGCCACCGCCCCCCTCTAGATGCATCTAAGGGGGCCGGCCCCCTCTCCCTTCACCCTACAAATAGAGGGGGGTGGTAGGGCAGCCGCACCCCTTCCCTGGCGCAACCCTCCTCCTCTCTAACACCTCCACCTCCTTTGTAGTGCTTAGCGAAGCCCTGTCGGAGAACTGCACGCTCCACCACCACGACGTCATGCCGCTGGAGCTTTCCCTCAACTTCTCCTCTCTCCTTGCTGGATCAAGAAGGAGGAGACGTCCCCGGGTTGTACGTGTGTTGAACACGGAGGCGCCGCCCTTTCGGCGCTAGATCGGATCTTCCACGATTTGAATCGCCGCGAGTATAACTCCATCATCCTCGTTCCTTGTAACGCTTCCGCTTAGGGATCTTCAAGGGTATGAAGATGCACCCCCTCTCTCTCATTGCTAGTATCTCTGCTATGTCTTGAGCTTGCGTTGGTTTTCCACGAAGAGGAGAGGGTGATGCAGAAAGTGTAGCGTAAGTATTTCCCTTAGTTTTGAGAACCAAGGTATCAATCCAGTAGGAGGCTCCTCAAAAGTCCCATGCACCTACACAAACAAACTGAGAACTCGCAACCGACGCAATAAAGGGGCTGTCAATCCCTTCACGGCCACTTGCGAAAGTGAGATCTAATAAAGATAGTATGATAAGATAAATATATTTTTGGTATTTTATAATATAGATGCAAAAAGTAAAGATGCAAATAAAAGTAGATTGAAAGCAAATATGATAAGAGATAGACCCCGGGGCCATAGGTTTCACTAGAGGCTTCTCTCAAGATAGCATAAGTATTACGGTGGATGAACAAATTACTGTCGAGCAATTGATAGAAAAGCGCATGGTTATGAGATTATCTAGGCATGATCATGTATATAGGCATCACGTCCATAACAAGTAGACCGACTCCTGCCTGCATCTGCTACTATTACTCCACACATCGACCGACTCCTACCTGCATCTAGAGTATTAAGTTCATAAGAACAGAGTAACGCATTAAGCAAGATGACATGATGTAGAGGGATAAACTCAAGCAATATGATATAAACCCCATCTTGTTATCCTCGATGGCAACAATACAATACATGCCTTGCAACCCTTTCTGTCACTAGGTAAGGACACCGCAAGATTGAAACCAAAGCTAAGCACTTCTCCCATGGCAAGAAAGATCAATCTAGTACGCCAAACCAAACTCATAATTCGAAGAGACTTGCAAAGATAACTCAATCATACATAAAAGAATTCAGAGAAGATTCAAATATTATTCATAGATAAACTTGATCGTAAACCCACAATTCATCGGATCTCGACAAACACACCGCCAAAAAGAGTTTACATCGAATAGATCTCCACAAGAGAGGGGGAGAACATTGTATTGAGATCCAAAAAGAGAGAAGAAGCCATCTAGCTAATAACTATGGACCCGTAGGTCTGTGGTAAACTACACAAAACTCATTGGAGGGGCAAGGATGTTGATGTAGAAGCCCTTCGTGGTCGATTCCCCCTCCGGTAGAGTGCCGACGATGGCTCCAAGATGAGATCTCGTGGATACAGAAGGTTACGGCGGTGGAAATTGTGTTTCGTGGTGCTCCTGGATGTTTTTGGGGTACGTAGGTATATATAGGAGGAAGAAGTACGTCGTTTGCCGCCCTAGGGGCCCACGAGACAGGGGGGCGCCCTATAGTGGGGGCGCGGCCTCCTATCTCGTGGCTTCCTCGATAGCTTCTTGACTTGCACTCCAAGTCCTATGGATCAAGTTCATTCCAAAAATCACGCTCTCGAAGGTTTCATTCCGTTTGGACTCCGTTTGATATTCCTTTTCTTCGAAATACTGAAATAGGCAAAAAAACAGCAATATGGGCTGGGCCTCCGGTTAGTAGGTCAGTCCCAAAAATGATATAAATGTGTAAAATAAAGCCCATAAACATCCAAAAGGGGTAATATAATAGCATGGAACAATCAAAATTTATAGATATGTTGGAGACGTATCAAGCATCCCCAAGCTTAATTCCTGCTCGTCCTCGAGTAGGTAAATGATAAAAAGAGAATTTTTGATGTGGAATGCTACCTAGCATAATTCATAATGTAATTTTCTTTATTGTGGCATGAATGTTCAGATCCAAAAGAATACAAAATAAAAGTTCATATTGATAAAAGAAATAGTAACACTTCAAGCATACTAATCAAAGTAATCATGTCTTCTCAAAATAACATGGCAAAAGAAAGTTCATCCCTATAAAATCATATAGTTAGGCTATGCTTCATTTTCGTCACACAAAGATGTTCCCAACTTCTATACCCCCGATGACAAGCCAAGAAATTGTTTCATACTTAAATAATCTCAAACTTTTTCAACCTTCACGCAATACATGAGCGTGAGCCATGGATATAGCATTGTGGGTGGAATAGAATATGATGATGGGGATTGTGTGGAGAAGACAAAAAAGGAGAAAGTCTCACATTGACAAGGATAATCAACGGGCTATGGAGATGCCCATCAATTGATGTCAACATGAGGAGTAGGGATTGCCATGCAACAAATGCACTAGAGCTATAAACAAATGCTCAAAAAAAGAAAACTAGTGGGTGTGCATCCAACTTGCTTGCTCACGAAGACCAAGGGCGTTTGAGGAAGCCCATCGTAGGAATATACAAGCCAAGTTCTATAATGAAAAATTCCCACCACTACAAAAAGAGACACATCCGTGACATTTTGGGCCGAACGATTTTTTTTGGTCATACATATGACACTTCTATGACGATAATTGTGAAAAAACCCGGTATCATCATAGATGTGGCGCGCTCCTACTTCTATGACAAAAAATCATGACAGAAAATGGGCTTTTCGTCCTGGGCGGGCCAGAGACGTAGCTGCATGACATTCTTTCGGCTGTCCATGACGGAAAAAATCATGGTAGAAGCGAGGGGGAGGAAAATTTCAGGGAGATGCCGGTTACGGTGGGAGGTCGCGGGCGGAGCGATGCGCGTTTCTCTCGTACACATGCGAGGCGTTGGCTCTAACTGAACCCGAGCGAGGCGTTGGGCTCTAAGTGAACCCGAGCGATTGCACTACAGGCTATGCGTTACTGAACCCGAGCGATCGATCGATGGCTGTTAACTGAACAAGATGAAGCGATTCCTTCACTACTGCTGCTAACTGAAGCCGATCGATTGGATGAACATTGAGCTTTG
>NC_041391.1:562582656-562624503 GCF_002162155.2 Triticum dicoccoides
CGTGGTGTGGAGGGCTGGATGAACAGTAGACGGTGGAGGGGTGCCCATGGAGGGGTGGTTGAACAGGACCTCGTGGTGTGGAGGGCTGGATGAACAATAGACGGTGGAGGGGTGGTTGAACAGTAGCCGGTGGAGTAGCGTGCGGTGAAGGCTGGATGAATAGGAGCCCGTGGAGGCTGGAGGAGGTCGACGGTAGCCCGTGGAGGCTAGAGGAGGTCGACGGTGGAGATGAACAGTATCCCGTGGAGTCCCGTTTTGCGGTACGCCACACCCCTCCCCCCCGTTTCGACCGTAATGCTCCAACACAAGTCCGTTTCGTTCGTTTTGTGGTACGCCACACCCCTCCCGATCAACAGGACCCCCGTTTCGACCGTAGGAGGTCCGTTTCATCCATTTTGCGGTACGCCACACCCCTCCCGATCAATAGGACCCCTGTTTTGACCGTAGGAGGTCCGTTTCCTCTGTTTTGCGGTACGCCACACCCCTCCCGATCAATAGGACCCCGTTCCGAACGTAGGAGGTCTGTTTCCTCCGTCGTGCAATACACCAGGCCTCATTTCCATCGCTTGTTCCGTCCAAGCCCTCCCGATGAACACGACCACGCATTCCATTCCAACCCAGCCGGTTGGCTCCCACGCGTTCCGTTGCCTCCCGATGAACACGACGCATTCCGTTGCCTCCCCATGAACACGACGCATTCCGTTGCCTCCCCATGAACACGAGCCCTTGCCGTACGTATGCGCGACTAGGCGTTCGAGACCCCGCCCGTATGTACGCATACGTGGCCGTATTTTATTTCTTGCACCTTGTCCGATGTACTTACATGTACATGCTACGTGCGTGCCTCTACTACGACACATGTGCGCCTCTACATCGACCAGTATGTACGTACACGTTCGCAACCAGGATGACAACGCTACGTACGCTTCGACCAGGTGGGTCCCGACTGTCAGGCACTTCTTGCCTGCAAAGATGTAGCTGGTGGGTCCCTGCAGTCAGGGGGGCGAATCGTTTTTTTTGCCAGGACGCACTTCCTTGCGTGCGAAGGTGTAGCTGCTGGGTCCCAACAGATGGGGGGGGCAATCGTTTTTTTTGCCCGGATGCACTTCCTTGCATGCGAAGGTGTAGCTGCTGGGTCCCAGCAGTCAGGGGGGCGAATCGTATTTTTTGCCCGGACGCACTTCCTTGCGTGCGAAGGTGTAGCTGGTGGGTCCCAGCAGTCGGGGGGCGAATCATTTTTTTCGGACGCACTTCCTTGCATGCAAAGATGTAGCTGGTGGGTCCCAGCAGTCAGGGGGTGAATCGGTTTTTTCCCGGACGCACTTCCTTGCGTGCGAAGATGTAGCTCGTGGGTCCCAGCAGTCAGGGGCGAATCATTTTTTTCGCGAAATACGGTGGCCCGTCCGGTGGGTCCCTGCTGTCAGGTGGAGGAATAATTATTTTCCGCGTAATAAGGAGGCACCTCCTTGCGGCTGTCGTGGACCCAGCTGTCAGCCTCTCCATGTACAGTCCACGCCCGATGGAAGTCGTTCCTTGACCACGTTGACCACGCCGCACCGAGAGCACCACGGTGGTGGACGACGGTGAGGCCTAGGAAGGGGACGACGCAGAGCCGGGGAAGACGCGACAGTGGATGCACACGCGGAGAGGAGTATGAGGGTTCACTGGTTCGGCTGCGCTGCCGTCGCTGCAGAATAACAGGGAGTGTGGGTGAGTGGAGGGATGGCCTGGCCAGCGGTGGGAGTAGTAGGGGGCGGTGAGGCCTCCGCGGCAGCAGAGCCGGCCATGGGAGGCAGGAGCAGGCGGCACGACCGGCGCTGCTTTGGGCGGTTGGAGCAAGAAGACTAGAGGTTGAAGCACTACGGCCGTTGGATGGACATCGTACGATCAGTGCAGCTAGAATCGTTTATATTGACTAAGTTGACAAAGCCCTTGGTACGTCAACTTAGTAGGCCCACAGGTCAGCTTCCGAAACGGTGCGCCCGAGATGTCAGGGGGATGAATCATTTTTTGGGCGGGTGAAGCTAGAATATCCGAGATTGAAGAAGAAGCACGACATCCGTTGGATGGACATCCAATGGCCACTGCTGCTAGAACCGTGTGTTGACTATAAGTTGACAAAGCCTTGCATACCCGTCAACTCTGTTTTTTTAGGGGACGCGTCAACTTAGTAAGGCCAGAAGTGTGTGGCAGAGAACTTATAGCCCATTTGAGATTTGTAAGAATGTGTAGCCCATTTTTGAATTCTAATGGAATTTACTACAACCCATTTACAGTTTGTTAAAAGTACATCCCATTTCAACCAACCGTTCAAAACAGAATTCAATAAAATTTCCCACATTTTGATAGGATCCGAATATTTTCATCCCGAAATTTCTAGTCAGATTAAATACAATTTCAATATAAATTTATATTGCGTAAAAATCCAGCGAAACATTCCGCTCGCAACAATTAATGAAATTAAATTTTTCAATATTCCAAAAATAATATTTTATAAAGTAATCACTGTTTGGTGCATTTTTTTATAGTTACTACCCAGTTTTTATAATTACATCCCATTTAATATTTCTTAAAGCCCATTTTCTTGTTAAGCCTAATGCATCCCTCCTAGGAAAGATTTGCAGCCCAGCAGGGCGGAGAATAACAACTTGACCTTGCCTGGGTATTCCTAAAAAAAGTATAGCTGGGCTAGCCATTTTCAGCTTGAAAAAATTTAATATCTGGGCTGGATATCTGGCCTGGGATAGACGGGCTGCATCCCGCCCAGTTAATACCTGCAGCGATGTTTTCGTTGTTGTTCAGAGGAGAAAAATTAATATCTGGGGTAAACATCAAAGAACTCTGCAGTGCTCACACCTCAAAAACACAAATACTGCTCGAGCTGCTTGGTCCCAGCTGTCGGCCGCTTCTTGTGCAATTCTCTCGTTTATTGACTACTCCCTCCTTTCCGGTTTATAATGCTCAATTCAAAAATCTCACCAATCAAGGTAGATGGCGAGTGGTGGAATACTTTTTGTAGTTTTGCAAAAGCACCTAATTAATGCTCTTGTTATCCTCAAAAAATTATGTTTATCAATGCATTAATTGCAATGCATGCATGCATAAAGTACATGCATTGGTCAATTTTCTCTTAATACTTGCATGCAATGATTTAATGCACCTTGGAATCTGAACATGTGATGGAAAACAACCAAATTGAGCCTTATAAAATGGAAAAACTAAAATTTTGAGATAAGCCCTATAAACCGGAAAGGAGGGAGTACATAGGTTAACAATGGTGTGGGACCGTGATGTCAGGAAACCAGGAGGAAGCAAAATAAATTATATATATATATATATATATATATATATATATATATATATATAATAAGGAGGCACTTGCGTACGTGAGGCTATGGACCTGATGGGTCCCCATTGTCATCCTATCCAAGTAAAGTCATCTCCTCGCCCGCGTGCGCTTTCCGCCCGAAACAGTCAGCACCGACCGCCCCGCTTCCCGGTGCAGGAGATTGCTCCACCTTCAAATGACACAAGTGCCATCCGTCTGTCCATCTGCCGCACACATTAATGATACGCTGTTGCCGAGGCGGCTACTCCGGCGCCACACGTTCGTCCCTCCTCCCGCCCAGCATTGCTATATAAACTGCTGCGCCGGTCATAGCCGCAGTCATCCGCATTCGTTCCCTTTCTCCTGTCCACACCACTACTGCCCACCATGGCTTCCTCGCGCTCCAGCACTCTTCGGGACGGGCGGACGACGGACCACAAGGAGATAGGAACCATTGCTGCCGGCCGGCTGGCCGGCAGGCAGCCGGAGGACGACGACGTCCCAATGGAGAACATGGTAGTCGACGATCCGGCGCGAACCCCCTCCTCCACGCCATCCTCGTTGGTGCATTGCACCATGACCATCGGCGAGGCCCGTGCCCAATATATGGACAGGGTGAGGCAGATGCGTGAGGAGCAGTTCCGGGAGGCGCATGCCGATGCCGCCTACAACCACCATCTCCTCTAGGAGCACCTGCAGGCGGAGGAGCAGATCGCCATGGAGCGGGCGGAGTAGGAGGCGCTGCTCGACTCGTACCGCTCCGCTCGCAAGGGTCGCCTCGAGCGCTGGCGGTACCGCATGCGGGTGGCGGAGGCTGCGGCCGCCTACAAAGAGGCTAGCAAAGAGGCGATGAAGCGGGCGAGGCGCTGTTTGGCGAGACCGAGGACGAGGCAGAGGACAATGCCGGCTCCGATGAGTCCCCGCTCCGCTGGCGTCGATGATGCCCTGCTCCGCCGAGGCCTCGTGGCGCCAACAATGAGGCAGAGGACACCGCCGGCTCCGCCGAGGCCCCGCGGCGCCAACAACGAGGCAGAGGACACCGCCGGATCCACCGAGGCCCCGCCCTGCCAACAACGAGGCAGAGGACATCGCTGCCTCAGCCGAGGCCCCACCCTGCCGGCAACGTGGGGGAGGATTTCCATCGCTCCGCTGAGGCGCCGCCCGCCGGCAACGAGACAGAGGCATCGCCGGCTCCACCGAGGCCCCACCCCGCTGCTAACGAGGCCGTGCTAGACAGAAAATGAGGAAGAGTAGAACACGGTAGGTCGCCGCCGCTCGGGTCCAAGTAAGGCCACCGCTGCTACCCTCCAGTTGAAGCCAAGCTAGGCGGGTTGACCATTGACGGCCGGTTAGCTTCTTGGCGACGACGTGGAGTCGGAGAGCTGCGCTGGAGAAGAACGCTGCTTATACTTAACTGCTGGTGCAGTTGGCTGACTGACACGTGGGCCCAACATGCCACATGTCAGTTATGCAACTGCACCTACAGTTAAGTCACTGAAGCTTCTGTTCGGATCAGCGGGACACAGGTGGGTAGCTTTGGTTAATTAATTATACCTCCAGCGCACCCCTTTTTAGTTCTTTTTTCGAAAATGAGGATGACCCCCAGGCCTCTGCATCTGGGAGATGCATGCGGCCACAAACACCCCTTTTTAGTTGAAGAATGTATGAAATGTAATGAAATCCGGCATGTTTAAATCCGACCGTGTATGAATGAATTTATTTTGATTAGTTTGAATTCCTGTATCACTGGCATTGGATGAACATGCAAAACAATACGTACTAGCATTATTCCCAGGGTGATCACCACGTTTGCAGCAGTTTCACATGTACTCCCTCCGGTCCTTTCTAGTTTGCATACAAGTTTTGTCTGCAGTCAAAGTATCTCTACTTTGACCAATCTTATACAAAAAAGTATGCACTTTCACAATGTGCGAAGTAAAAAGGAACAGAAGGAGTACAAAGAGTTTGAGCAGCTTTTTAGCATTTCTGTACATTGCAATCAAACACACAGGCCTGGCAATTCATAGAGAACATTCAAAACAATCGATGATTATGCATCTCAGGGACTCACATGTCAGAGGCAATATTTACTTCACAACTAAAGAATAAAGAAAAAATTGATCGCCGCTGCTAACAGCAAAGGGCGTCCCATTCAAAAATATCAAACGCATATCTTGCTAAAATCAATGAGCAAAATTTGACAAGGTTGTCCCATTCCAAAATATCAAATGCCTACGATTGTGGAATGGGCAGGGTTTGCCATCAGTTCGAACATTGACATGGCACCTCGTGCTAAATAAACCAGCTATTTTTTTGTGCAGTTCCACCAAAATCAACCAAATTCGCGTGTAGCTTGTATGATTTCGCCATTATACTAGATCATTGATGGCGCGCGTTGCTGCGCCCGTCTATTTTATCTCTTACAAGTCTTAAGAGATATGAAGGAATTTGTATAACATGTATTTACATTGTTTTGTAACATTGTGTTTTATTGCAGCTTTTGGGTGTCCCCATTTTTTCAAAGAAAATGACCTAAGAGAAGAACTCAGTTGGTTTGAAAGAATATTGCGTGCTTTTGTTCTTAGGTCTAATGGACTATAGTTGATTCGTTTCACAAAAAAGGGCTGCAGTTGATTCGAGTATGTGCCTCAGGTGTATGGGTTTTGGATTACCAGGGTTTATGGATACATGTTCCATGATTGATCATGATAGTCTCAATGCATTTATGAGATCCGCTAATGGCGCGTACGAAAAATTCTAAGAAATAAAGATTATACACCACCCAACTGAGAGGGATTACACTCATCATGTTTACAAAGAACAAGAGGATAATGTGATCTCAACTCAAAACTCACACTTAGCTATTGCTATCTGACTTCACCAGTACGACCTCGATCATGCGGGCTACAAGTTGCCTTTGATCAGACTCATGACCTTACTCGAGGTCCTTTAAATTCTAAATCGTTGTACATGGCCAACACATTAATGTTTGTTTCAAGAAAAAGGAGTAAAACCAGAGAAGGAATCACTATGTTGATCCATCTTCAACATGTCATTAGATTCATAATATTTGCTTTGAGCAGTCCTTGGATGGGATACATATGCTGATTGATTCATCCGTGGGAAGGGGGAAATTATGTTTTGAATGACTGATATGTGTTGGATAAAGTGGAGAAAGAGTGTTCAGGGAAAGGTACCACATGAAGCATCAGAGTGGATTCAATAATTGGTACATTTGAGAATGATGAATCAGTATGTTCGTCGCTGTTTGGCTTGTCATTAGATTCATGATCTTTTTTTAGCAGTCCACGAAAGTGACACATCTCTAGACCAATTGATCTGCACAAAGGGAAAAATATGCTTGAATGGAAAGAGACAAAGATATATGAATAGAGTCTAGATGTGGTACGTGTGAGTAGGAATCGTTGAGTATTTTAGTGCGGGTTAAATGATTGCCAGATTGTTTGTTGGTGGGTGGAAATTAATGTATTTAAAGGAAATTAATGTAGTTCTAAATTGTAATGTGTAACTGAAGAGTGAGCAATTATTTGTTGTTATTTGTTCTTTATGAACACCTGACTCCTAAACCACATCATGATATGGATGAAAAGGAAAAAGAGGAGGCATTCTGTATCCAAGAAGGAACATCAAATGAACACAGTAGCATGCAGGCTATCTTATAGGAAAAAGGTTATTTAGTACAGGATGATGTTATGTGAGGGACTTTCAAGATTGATAGTGGATGCCATTCAAAATTCTATCAACATTGGGAGGGTAACATAATGAAGTACCACTCAAGATTCATGTACTCCTAGCCCCCAATTTGTTAATAAAGTTGATTGTACACCAACAGTCAACAGAGGAACTGAAGAAATAAATTAGGTCAATATGAATATGAGCTTACAAATGTTTAGTTTAGTGTGCAGACCCCCTTCTCTGAATTTAAACCCTCTTGGCAGAAAAAAAAGACGTGGGGGACTGTGTGAAACTTACAAAACCAAATCCTTGATCTATGAATCCTGTAATTTTGAATAAAAAACCCAAAAGCAAGCAGCATTTCTGGTAAGCTGTTCATAAGCATAAAACATCAACCATATCCACAATTGTTTCTAAAATGCATATTCTTGCAAATTGCAAAGTAACAAGATAACGACCTCTCTAAACAGAAGAAAATTACTTGTAAACACCAAGAGTTTTTCTCATGTCTCCAAATGTTGCAGCTGCTTTCGGATAAGATAACAGTGAGCAATATGGGACTCATATACTTCAGTGGCGGGACACCGTTCGTCGCCTTACCCAAGTGTTTGGCCGCAGGCGCGTCTCAATATCCACACTTGCTGCTCCGCTCACTATCGTCGAAGGAAAGACGTCGTGGTCGTTGCTGATGCATCACAACCTGCAGGCCCCCATCTTCTCATCCCGCTCTACCCAAGTTTATCGATGCATAGAACTAAATCACATTTATTTGTAAGCTTTCTGACCATGAAAGATTCTTTAACTAAACATGATGAGTTAAATTAGGCCACCTCCATTTCTGCACTTTCAGAAGCATGCAAGTACTCAAGCGTCTGACGGCGTCGATGAAGGCGCGCTGGGCGAGCCGGCATGCTGTACCTGCACCAGAGCCGCGCAGTCAAGGAATAGCATTCCCACCTTGGTGCTAATCCCCCCACGCACCACGCACAAGAACAATCCCGTCTCTCGATCCGCTTCATAGAACCCCTCAGGCCCGTGTCTTTCTCCAGCAGCTCCACAAAGAACCGGATCCCATTGCCATCCTCTTCCTCCCACTCCTTGTCCATCCATCGTCCAGTGAGAAGAAGGGGATGGGTGAACACTGCCATGGTATAGGTGCTACGGGGAGGCGGTGGCGGCGCATCTAGGGTCTGCGTTGAGATGAGGAGAGACGAGAAGGCGGGGAAGAGAGCTAGCGTGCAGAAGCCCAATATGTTAGCAATGAGGCCCAATCAACCAACGACCACGCCAGACCAGCAACCCAACCCAATTTAAGGTTAGACGTCCAAAATTGTCACTGGAGCAGCGGCCCGACGCGGCTAGAGCTTGTTTGTAGCGAACGAGCAGAGCTTACACGCGATTTAGAGCTAAATCAAGCAGCTGAAAATGCTCAAAATTGACGATCAGACGGCCGAGAACACTGATGGCCTGAGAGGGCTGGAAAGGTGCTCAGTTATAATGTATCTAAATGTTGCAACGCCTTGAACTTATGGGCACCTACTTTCTTGTGGTGGAAATGAATGATTCGATGTATTCATGAACATTTTGTGCAGTTCCTGTTGAAATCAAGCTGAGCACCCCTGTTTGCACAAATACAAAAAAGTGATTAGTATAAAGCAAACTGTACTATGAATTGACAGTTTCAACAGGCACATACATGGTCCATGTAGAGCACACTTTTAGAAAAATGGAACTCACTAGAAAGAATCCTAGAACAACATTGTACTCGCACATCACAGCCAAAAAATGGAGATTTGTCAATCCTTCTGAGCTGAAGTTAGTTTGGTATTGTGGGGAGTAATGTAACCATCCTTCAACTGCTCCTTCTGATGAGAAGATAGACAGGGCTTCTTCATCCTGGCATAATCGGAACTAGTCACTTCACGTACTCCATATACTTCTTCAGAGGAAGATGATCCTGTTTGCTCGAAAAAAAGGAAAGGAAATATTTAAAACAGCACAGATAAAGCACTTCTCAAGGACAATACCACTTTTTCATGACAGTATCTAAAAAGTAGCACAACACCAATAGAGATGACAAAGCTCAATCATATGGATGAAATCAGTGGGTGAGTACCAACATTTGTTAGGAGGCTGATTGTGTAGAGCATACAGATGAAGCACTTCTTGGGAACCATCTGTTGCTATCTACGGGGGTGGCCATGCTTACTATATACTCCTCGATTAGTTTAATGTTTCCAACATCTTCTTGTGCAGTTCCACTAAAATATATGGTATCTTCAAAGAAGATCCCTGTTTGCACAAGTAGAGATAATTACGTATGGCATCAAATCAGTGGCAAAACAATTGCTCGTTCCAGCCATAGCAATAAATTAAGATGCAAAACTATATCATTACTTGTGTCATCACAGTTCCAGTGCTTCATTACAGCACCGGGAGTTGGTTTTTGTTTTTCTTCCGCTTGTTCTTCCTCTTCATCACTTGGTTCAATAACAGACAAGCTTCGCCTTCAATGTAAGATTTGGCATGTCAATTAGGGAGCACAATTATAGTACTAAAATTAATTTTCTGATGAAAGTGGCAAAATACAGGCCAGCAGTTGTGAAATATCCTTATCTTACCTCAATGGGATATTACGGTGCACATACAGATTGGAAGTCTTGTGTCCATTTGTGTAGTTCACTAAAATCAAGCAACATTATCGTACAAGTAGCACAACATATGAAAGCACACTGCAGAATCATGTGAAAGAAGGCTAGTACTGACCTCTCATGATGCGGAATTCAAACAACTCACAAGAATAAGATCTGAACCAAATTTGCCTTAACGGATAGGAAGTAAGATCTCCTCTTGTGCAGTTCCACTAAGATCAAGCAATCAAGCAATGTTGTTAGTGTGACATTTTGGTTGAACTGCACAAAACACTCATAAAACAAAAGTGTTTTGTGCAGTGCAACAAAAGGTCACAATGGCAACGAGGTGAAGTAGATAACCCTGTTTACACAGAGGTGCAAAGGAAACAATTAGTGGTCAATAACGGTGGATGACACAGAAGCCAACAAAAAGAAGCATCTACCTTATCTAAATGGGAAACAAAGCAAGACAGTAGCATTTCTCAAACGGTGGCATTGATTAATATTAGCATAGAGATTATATTAAAAATAAAATTCATTAAACATGTAATTTGCTTTTAACTGTGGAATTGCATCAATTTTCCAGCGGCATTATTAGAGGGTGTTTGTTTACAGGGACATTTTGGTGTAGGGACTAAAAAAACTCCGTGTCAGTCACATCTAAACCAAACAGGAGGGACTTTTCGGGACTAAAAGTGGGCATTTGGGACTAAAGAAAGAAGACCCCGAGGGAGTCTTTTGGGGACTTTTTCCAACAGTTGCCCCTGCCACGCATCACACCTTGTTTCTATTAGTTCATTACTAGGGGTAACATGGTCTTTTATCATGTCATTTAATAACCTCTAGTCCATGTTTAGTCCCTGGAACCAACCAGGTAGGGACTAGGGAGTTTTTAACCAAACAGGGCCATAGATTAACAGCTAATGAGTTGCACGGGACAGTGGACACACCAACACCATGTGCATCTACCGATGTACTATGGTCATGCACAGTCTGTTGCAACAAAGAACAAACAACTAAGGAGCATATTTGTGTTGGTCCCAGTTTTGTTATCTTTAGACACCTTTCCCTATGTGAGCGCAGCAAATCTAGTCCTGCTCAAACTCTATAGCCTTGTCCCTTCCTTTCCTTTTTGAACTAGTACTTTCGCCCCTTCCTTTCCTCTTTGAACCACGTCCTAGAATTATGCGATACAACTTTCCCCACTACTTTCCCCCATTCCTTTCCTCTTTGAACCACGTCCTAGATTCATGCTATACAACTTTCCCCCTTCATTTCCTCTTTGAACCACGTCCTAGATTCATGCTATATACAACTTTTCCCACTACTTCCCCCCACTCTTTTCCTCTTTGAACCACATCCTAGATTCATGGTATACATGCAGCTAGAGCAATGCATGTGGAGTAAGTAAAATATACCTTAAGGTTCTTGGGGCGTGGTTCGGTGGGCGACGGGACGGCGGCGGAGAAGAAGGGGCCGGAGGCCCTCTCGCGCCGCCGCTAGGTGGAAAGTGAACAACAACGCCGGTAGTGGATTCCCTCCCTCGCCAACGGCGACAACGTTAAGCCTCCTTCCCTTCTCGACGGACGGATCCTGCCGGCTCTTTGAGTAGCAGTGAGGGGAGAGAGAGGCCAACGAAGTCTTGTTTAGATCTGGAGAGGGCGAGAGAGTGTGAAGAGAGCAACTACATGCGCTGAGGCTCCAGCGGGAGAGGGCGAGAGAGTGTGAAGAGAGCAATTACAAGTGCTAAGGCTCCAGCGTGTATATATATACTGGAGAGAGAGTGTGAAGCGTGCAAACCCTAGAAAACATTTTGACCAGTCAAAGAATCCTCCTGGCAAAAATTATGCTCAAGTGTAGTTATCGAACCTGAGACCTCAAGTTTGATGAGCGAACAGGCTAACCAGCTACACAACCCTCCCGTTATGTTCAACGAGAGGAAAATAACCTTTTATACATTCCTGCATTCGTGTGACAGGCATGCCGTGTTTTTTTGTGTGTGTATGTGGGAGTCATTAGGATTTCAATCATAATCGTGTCATGTGGCTTTGGTGGTAATACTATCCACAGTGGTGCAGAAATAAGGCAGCCTTAGTCACCTTACCTCTCTCCACGTAGTACGTTGGGTCCCACCAGTCAGAGGGTGAAACAAACAAATTAATAAGAAAAATTAAAAGCGCCAGCTGTGTATCTTACTACCTCACACATCTCGCTACTGCTCGGGAACACTATCCAATTGATCCCTCTGTTCGCTCACGTACTATTTTAAGTGAATCCTTATTATAACATGCACACAAATTTTGGGCACTTGTATTCGACTTAAGTCAGTGTGCCACCGTATCTCGTATACTTACTACTCCCTCCGTCTAGGTGTAATAAGTCACGTTAGAAGGTGCAAAGGGACCAAGGTGCGTGCGTGCGTGTGTGTGTGTGTGTGTTTAACAGCATGTGTGTGTTAGAGAGTGCGACAGATCGACCTACTCCTATAGAGATATGGTGTGTAGTGTACGATTTTAGCCGCGAGAGTCGGTGCATCCTCTCGTTTCCGGGCGTGTCCAGTAGGGACATGTGGACAGCTACCACGCCCGCTCCTGACCAGCCTGGCCCACCCAAAGCCCCTCCACCGCCCGCGCGCGCTTCCCGCCCGAAACGGTCAGCGCCGCTCCAAAGAATCGGTGCCGCATTCATACCCGGGCAGAGCGGAAGCGACCTCTCACTGGCACAAGAGTGATGGTTGCTTCGTCTGTCCAACTTACTGCTGGGTCTATGTGATTTGACGGCTCATTGGTCTTTATTACTGAGGTGGTAGGACTGCTGGATGTCCCATGCTTTCGGCGAAAGGAGGTAGTAGATTACAATTTTCTCCATTCTTACAGCGGAGGAGTGCAAGAGCAGTGAAAACACGCAGGCTGAATGATTACATGGCCCACCTCACACTATCACCGTGCGACACCTAACTCTTTACATAGTACTCCCTCCGTTCCTAAATATTACTAGATGAGTCCCTGCTCATTGCCGCGGAACAGCGGTATATCTCTCTGTGCAAAATTATGGATTTCATAGAACTAAAAAAAATCTATAACCGCATGACAAATGTGGTAGCCAAACTAAATAAACTCCCATCATCATTTAGAACATCCCACGTAAGGAAAAAAGATCAGCCAACTCCTATTGCATAATGGGATTATATTTTTCTTTTTGACATGTTAATGGGACTTAAAAGCTCACTTACATGCATGCTACCGGTGCATGCTTGCATGCAGACATGTTGATGTGATTTAAAAGCCACTCACATGCATGTGCCACGGTATTTCTGCATGCTTGCATGTGGCTTAGTGCGGAGCCTCTCAACGTCTAGATCAGACGGCTATTATCACTGATTTACTTCATCTAACGGCTACGTCAATTTTGATGATGTGGCTCAAGGAGAGAGAATTCCTAGTAGTGGGGGCTAGCTATTACTAGTAGATAAGTATTTGTAGAGATTCCACTAGGTGAACTACATACGGAACAAAATGAATGAATCTACACTTAAAATGCATCTATATACATCCGCATGTGGTTAATGGTGAAATCTCTACAAAGACTTATATTTAGGAACGAAGGAAGTACTAGTATAGTACTAGTATGTACTGTAATTTATCAGCGGGATAAATTTGTACAATGCTATGAAGCTTCCAGCTCCTGTTACATGTATCTTGCGTCCAAGGTTGCCCGTTGCAACATTTCATCAAATACAAAGGAGACTAACATGCATGCTATTGCATCTAAATGATTGAAAGATCATAGCAAATATGTACTCCCTCCGTTCCAAAATAAGTGTCTCAACTTTGTGCAAACTTTAATACAAAGTTGTACTACTACTAAAGTTGACACTTATTTTGGAACAGAGGCAGCTAAAGAAAAAAACGATCCATGCAGTCCCTAGCCCTTGAACCGTGAACCCTGACCAGGCTTCAATTTGCTAGGAACGTTCGAGCTTCCTAATAAATGAAGTTTGCAACCTTTTGACCATCGGATCATTTTGTGCAATTTCACCAAAATCGAGATGAGCATCCCTGTGGCAAAGAAAGTGAATAAGCGTGATTAGAATAAGATTACTAGGACTAGTTGATGAGACATAAACTCATCACAAATATAGTACGTAGAAGCCAGTAGAGGTATCAGGTATGTGCGGGGCAAAGAAGTAGAGAAATATCCACAGGGAGTGATGTGGGTAGCTGGAGCAGTGGTGCAAGTCGGCTGTAAAGGGAGTTGTACCTGAGGGACGTAGCTCAACCTTGAGGAGGGCGGCGGGAGGCGGTAACTGCCCACGTCGCGGCAGTGAGCAAGGGAAGAAGGCAACCTCACCGGCTTTGTGAGAGAGACTGGCGGGGACCCCTGACCGGGACGTGCCGATAGTGGGTTTTTGCCGTCGGCGACGGCCACTGCATATACACTAAGCATCCACCCCTTCCCCAAGCGGACGTGATCCGCCGGGATGTTAGAGATGTGGCCACAGTCATTTTGTGCGAGAGAGTGTGAAGAGAGCAACCCCAGCAAGAAACCGTGTAGGCTGGCCCGTCCTGACTATGTATATAGTAGAGCGGTTTCCTTTTCTCTCCATATGAACCTATCATATTGTGTATGTGACACTGAAGAAAAAAATTTATTTATAAATGACGCGGCACCTACTATCGTTCTCCTATAACCTTGCGCTTGGCATCTCCAAAATATTAACCTTGCGATTGGCTCTTCGCCTCTTCGGGAAGTCGAGCAATAATGGTAGTGCAGTATATATCGTTCTGGCTATATGAGACCGAATGAATTGCTGCACGTCCACCACATGGGTGAGGGTCGAGGGGCGAGGGAGAGTGCTACTACATACGAAGCAAAATGAGTGAATGTACACTCTAAAATACGTCTATATACATCAGCATTTGGAGTATGTACTAGTAGTTCATATTGAAATCTACTAAAGGACATATATATTCCAAACAATATGATATAATCTCTATAACCAAGGTAGTAGGGACGAGGAGTAAACGGAGGGAGTAGTAAATTTTTCTCCTCGTCCTGCGAGCCACCGCGCGCATGGGCGAGGGAGGAGCAAGCTTCACCTCATCCTGCGAGCCACCACGCTCGTGGGCGGGGGAGACGGCGTACTAAGCAAGCTTCTCCTCGTTCTGCGAGTTGATAGGACACATCAAAAGTACTCCACTGTATAGAGCCTTGCCTCTAAGGTAGGCCCCACATGGTTTGCCTCTTTTTTTAATTTAACATAACGCGCCAAGTCGCAATTTGTTTGTTCACCCATGGTAGACGATCCTCCCTCCACCAAGTGGACAACCAGTACACGTGCCAAATTACCATGTGGGCTGCCTTTTTCGTACAGAAATGAGCTCCACCGTGTACCCGCGCGGGTGTGGTTGGGAAAGAGACGGGAGTACGTGCACCGTGCATGCACCTCTTCTCTTCGTGCATGTCCCCCACCTACATGTGTGTGTGAGATATACAAACCGCGTTCGTGAGTGTTTTTTGTTTTGTGGTGGGGGTGGAGGTGGGGTGGGGGTTGATTTCGTGAATTATTTGTGGGAATATGTGTCGATGACATCTCAAACAAAATTTTGCATGCAATGTGTGTGAAATGGAGGCCTATCCATATCATACATAGAGGGTCAGGCAATCCACCAGAAGAGAGGGAGGGGTCATAGTTATCGATAGAGTCGAAGAGAGGATCAAATACGGGTGGGTGTGAGATCAATGAAGAGAGCCATCGAAATTGTGTGTGTGTGTGTGTGCAAGTCAAAGATATAGGGCGACTGGCCTACCGGAACGTTAGAGGGCACATGTCAAGTTTGTGTGTGGCAGGGAGACATGACTAGAGCACTTGATGTATCGGTGTGTGTGGGGGGGAGGGGGTGGGGGGAGGGGTAGGCAGAGGCCTAACTATAGAGGTAGAACAACTCATATATGTGTTGAGAAGGAGAGACCCAGCTATGTCTAGATCGGTCGACATCCATACATAACTGAAGGATGGGAAATATGATGGGACAGAGAGAGAGAGAGGAGAGAGAGAGAGGAAGGGAGAGGGGTAGAGTGCTGGATGGGTGATGGAGTTGCTTCTCGGAGATGTTGGGAGAGGCCTACTAGACAAACTGAGGGTGGAACTGCAATGTTATCAATAAGAGTGGGGATGTGTTTCTGTGTGTGCCTGTGCGTGATAGATCTGTCGGGACGCATCCATGGATGATGAAGGTGAACCATGTGTTTGGTAAGCAAACCTAACTAGATTGGTAGATCAATTTTTGTTTGTTGGAGGAAGGGAGAGACACAACTAATGAGGTAGATCGATCGAGGTGTGGGTAAAAACGAGTTATAAGGACCTAGCTGGCTATATGTATAGCAAGAGATCAGTCGGTGTACGTCGATTTGTTAGAGGCAAATAAGGCCCAGCGAGATGGATAGACAGAGAGAATGGAGCTAGGAGGTGGTGCGAGAGGCCCAACTACTAGCTAGATAGGGGGAGGAGTGTGCGGTTGTGAGATCGATTAAAAGAGGGGTGCGAGTTTACACGTGTGTCTGACCATATGAGAGACACGAGGCAAGGACACATAAAGGAGGAGATTGAAGCTGTGTGTGTATGCTATAGGCAGGCATCGCTGGAGAGGTTTATCGATCGGTGTGTGTCGGAAAGGAGTTGTGGAGACTCTGGGAGAACGACCTAAAGAAAAAAATGAATGTGCCCGGTGGATAGAATGCTGAGGGAGGGGGAGGGCGAGGAGGGTGTGTGCATGCATGAGAGAAAGTTATTGGTAGCTACAAAGGTTAGAGGATTGTGTGGGTGTAAGAGACTAACAAAGATCACAATTTGATATGAAAGCGGATTCATATATTTGAATAGGAGATCATAGTGTTTCAAACATTGCATGCATGAATATAGCGGTGATACACGTGCTGTGCACATGTTATACCATAATGTGATAATGCATGACGTTTGCAACTCACAGCTAAATTCCGAACAATCTAAACCATACTATACATCAAACAATCTCACATTTTATTTGAATTTGTGATAATGTGCGGCGTTTGCAGCTTACAACTAAATATCGAGCAATCTAAACAATACTATATATCGAACATTCTCACATTTTATTTGAATTTGTGGTAATGTGTGGTGTTTGCAACTCACATCTAAATACTTGTAGGCGTAGGGGGCGGGGCACCATACATAATGTGATAAACACATTATACATATGCGACATGGTTTAGATTATGAAGATCTAGCTAGAGCTAGAAATGTAATGTGATTTGAAATCAAAATAAAGTGGATTCAAAAAATCTAGTTCGAGTTCATATAGTACACATAGTTCATATGTAACTCGATACTGATCATGTGGTGTGCTGTGAAGATAATACACAAACAATGGTTTAACTTGACAATAATGATGATTGTAGATCTTATTAAAACAGAGAAACGAATTCAAATGCTTTGACTTCACAACAATCATTACTGTAGATCTTATTCAAATTTAGTTCATATTGAAGCGGTACTATATACGTTTGGAATGCACTAAAACGTTAATTTGAGTAGTAGGTTGCATGCATTATAAACGTAGCGAAATATTTTAATTGAACATAACATGAATTCAAAGTTTTGAATGACATTTGTAGTGCGCATTGATTTGGTACAGTACACGTTAGGCTTGTCCGGAAATTTCAACCCGCGCCTTGTTAGCCCGAAATATTTAAGATATATCTTTGTCTCGTTGTGCTCCGACAACTCCCTCCATCTCAACCCGCGCCTTGCTATTCGGAAATTACAACGCGCGCGAAAACTCCCACCTCCTGTGAAATCCCGACACGCGAAATGCCCATGGTACCCTTGAACCGAAAGAACCGCCTCAAATCGGTGGGGGGGGGGTACTTTCGTAACTTATGCCACATTTCGGACAAGCGCATCTCTAAGCCATGGTTCCCCACTGCCATCCCATCCGCCCACCCATTCGTACACCAAGGCCGCGAAAACCCATGACGAAACCCCACACCCTGCTCCGTCCGCCACCCAGCCGGAGCCTCTTCCCCGACGATGTGACCTCGACGTCCCTCATCCACCGTACCAGATGAGGATCCATCGTCGATCTCATCGTCCCGCCGGTTCAGCCACCCCATCCTCCACCTCCAAGGAGCTGCCCCGACGTTCCCCTCGTCTTTCGTGCCACCTCCATTCCCACACCGCCGTCTTCACCTGCACCACCGGAAGAGCATCATCATCACTGCTTCCTCAGATGAAGCTGCGGCCTAATCGGCGCCACCAAAGAGGTTGTACACTAATCGCCACATTTTCTTCTTGATTCGATCTCTAGGTGCTGTCGGTGCTTGGTCCCGAGCCGACACGGCGCAACTCCATCCACGGCGGCATCGCCGGCCACTTCCTCCACGGCGTCGCTCCCTCGGCGACGACGTCCACATCAGTAGGAGCTGCTGCTGCTTTAGCTCTCGCTCGCGCTGCTGCTCTACTCTTGCTCTCAGTCCCCCGCCTGGTCTGCTCTTGCTATTGCTCTTGCTCGCGCTACTGCTCTCGCTCTTGCTCTTGCTTGCGATGCTGCTCCGATTTGGCTACACTTCAGTCCACTGAATCGACTTTTGGGTCAGTCGATTTCCAAGGGGTGGGCTCACCGGGGTGAAGGAAGAACCAGCCGCAGCTGGGAGGGGGGCTCGCCGGAGAGGTACCCCACTATCTATCTTAGGTTTCAGGATGGGGGCGGTGGTCGCCGGTGGTGGCGGGGCGTTGGCGGGGCGATGGCGTGGGGATCGCCAGAGAAAAAGCTCGGCATGGGGGGGCCTAGAGGGATGACCGGGGCGGCGGCGGACCGGTGGTGGGGAGTGTTTTCGGGGCGGGCGGGGCGGTGCACCGTCGGCCGCGAGCGGCGGGGGGCTGCTATTTGGCCGGTGGTGGCTGGCGGCTCACGGGGGTGGAGGTTGAAGATGAACCGCAGGCCCTTGATTTCGTATCCAACAGCTGCAAAATCGACTGACTAGAGATGAAAAAGTCAGTCGACTGACGTGTAGCCTCACCTTGCTAGTGCGTTCAGTTTCGACAGCAAAATTCAGTTTCGATAGCAAAATTCAGTTTCGACAGTTAGGTTCAGTTTCGACAGTTAAGTTCAGTTTCGACAGTTAAGTTAAGTTTCGACAGTTAAGTTCAGACATGAGCGGCTGATGTATTTTACATCTAGCACTTTGTGGTTATGTATTTTACGTCATGTATTGGAGATGTTATTAGAATTCCACTCAGGTTAAAGTTGTTCATTGTCTCTCTTGTCCTGCTTCAGCCTCGGCGTCGTACAACTCACCGGAGATGCTTCAACGATGAAACCCTCCATCACAGTGGAGCAGTACCTCGGGCTCCATCTCCAGACGCCTAAGATCTTCTTCCCCTCCTCAGACAGCAAAGTCAGCCGGAGCATCCTCACCGCCCAACCCAATCACGCTGAGATCGACATGGCTTCGCCAAAGAAGTTGTACACTTGTTGCATCTCTTTTTTACTCTACATGTTATATATATTGTCCACTAATCACACGAATTTGTTCCTTTAGTGTCTCCTTGAAAGAAAAAACGTAGGAATTTTAATTTTCACTTGTCCTCCTTTTCAAATTCCTATTCATGAAGCACAAGACTAAGAGATAGTAGCATAATAGCATTATAACCATACATTTTCTTGTGGTTTGACTTAATCTCACCATGCTTCTTTGCATCCTGTGATCTTCCAATTGTTGTGAATCAAACACCCAGATTGGTAGAAATCCTGTGTTTTTAAATTCTCTGTTTTGCACATGCATTCCTATCCTATTCCTGTCTATTTCCTATCCCTGCATTGTTGGAATCCTCCAATTCAAATGAGCCCTTACATAATTACTTCTCTTACAGATAGTTGTCAAAGAAAACCTTGCGTGGTTTGTCCCGCTCCTGCTGCGCTGTCGTCCACCCAAGCTCAGCCGCTCCAATGACAGAAGGGTCCAGCACAGCAGGGTCTGGCCTCCAGACAGTCTTTCGCCGCCTCAGATCTTCTTCCCCGCCGCTGGCAGCCATGAAAACTGCATTACCATCATCAACCGAGCAGATGACCTCGAGGACTACACGGGTCCGCAAGAGAGGTCGCACTCTTTAGTGTCTGCTTACGTTATGCATCGCTTAATATTACATGCTACTTTATCGTCCTGTTCACCGATTAGACTCTGAGTCAGCTCCAAACTAATGGTCAAACTTGAGTTTTTAAATGGTTGTGGGGTACATATCGGGGCCGCTATCAATAGTATCTATCTACTATCTGGTTAATCTCCGGTGTCTACTATGAGTTTCATGTTGGGTGGGAAACAAACAGTAAAGAAGCCATTATCTGTATTTATTAACTGAAGCCATTATCTTCCTGCTATTATTGGTTTTGGGTCTATCCACAGGTTACTACCATCACTCTGGATTTCTGCATGCACTCCTTACATAATCTCACTATGTTTTATTCCTATGCATGACAGTTATTGTAAACAATGGAACTGAACATGTAGAGCAAAAGAGACGAGCCTTGCATGGCAATATAATTTCATGGAGACGTCGCTCCATGGTAGGCGCAAAGGCAGCTCCCCCTCCATGCATTTCGGATTGTAATCGAGAGGAAGATATCTGTTCTAAGGGGGATTCAGAAGGAGAAGATAACTCCTATTTACTCCCCGAGGTCTTCGCTCTAACTTGGCATGCTGATGTTGGTTATATCATGCATATGGTATCTTGCATTGCTTACTTTATACATCAAATATGTCATCTGCTTAGTTTAGACATCCTTTGTGCGAATGTCGTCTGTTTAGTTTATTCATCATTTATGTGAATTATGCAACGCCACCTTGTTTAGCCAGGCATCATATATGTGAATTTTGCAATGCCATCCTGCTTAGCCAGTCATATGTAAATTAGATTAGGCCATCCTTTTTTTGTTACATATTACATTCGTCAACAATGTTAGTACATTCAACTGCTCTTCGTGTGCAGCCATTTGACATGGTGATGGCAAATTCTGGAGTGAAAACAAGGTCTTCTGAGCAGACTATGCTATCTGACAAAGCGCATATCTCGCTGGTTACGGATAGCTCCTCAGAGGAGGATTCAGAGACAGATGACCAGTCCTATCCCCCCCCAAGGTGTATGCTCTAACTTGGCAGGGTTATGTTGCCCATTTTTTTGTATTACGTGTTCCATTTGTCGACAACATTTGTATATTCAACTACTCTTACTGTGCATCAGCCATTTGAAGCGGTGATGGAAGTATCTAGAGTGAAAACAAGGTATTCAGAGCAGGCAATGCTACCTGCTGAAGCAGACATCTTGCTGGCTACAGAGAGGTCCTCAGAGGAGGATTCAGAGACTGATGACCAGTCCTATTTCCCCCTTGAGGTCTATGCTCAAACTTGGCAGGGTTATATTACCCATGTCATGCATGTTGTCTTGCATTGCTTAGTTTTTACATCATATAGATTGCCATCTGCTTACTTGCTTACTATATAAATCATATATTCGAATTATATCATGCCATCATGTTTACATAGTACATACACATCATCTATCTGAATTACGGCATGGCAACCCATTTAATAAAGACATCATATAGTTATATCATCTCATCATGTTTAGTGTTTACAGTCATCATATTTAGAATTATGGCATTCTATCCATAAATGTATGTGAATTATGGCATGCCAACCTATTTAATAAACACATTATATAGTTATGTCATGTCATCCTGTTTACATAGTCTCATATTTTGAATTATGTCTTTCCATCTTTTTTAGTTAGCCATCATAATGTGAAATTGTGTCATGCTATCCTGTTTAGTTAGCCATCATATATGTGAAATTGTGTCATGCTATCCTGTTTGGTTAGACAGCATAAATATGAATTATTTCATGCCCTCTTTTATTCCCCACTATCCATTGCACCTGTCTATCATACAATGTCTATACTTTCAATTACTTTTCTTGTTTACCAGCCATCTTAATTGGAGAGCGTGATGGCAGTATCTAAGGGAGTAACAACATGGTCTTCAGAAAAGATAGTGCTACCAGTTGATGCAAATAGAACCACGGTTGTACTTGCCCAAGGACCAGATCCACCACACATAACCCAGACTCTCGCAGATTGTACCCCTACCCAGTTAGACAGAGAACCAGCTACACCCCTTCTAACCCCAACCCCGGCAAATAGTAACCGAGTTCAAGTTGACACAACACCGTCTCCACCATAGAGCACCCAAACACGAGCGGTTAGTAAGGGAACTGTAGTGCCCAAAGTATGAGGACCACCACTCCGAATCCCAACTCAACGCTTAAAGGAGAAGAAGATTTGTTCTCAGGTCAGGTTCTATAGCTATGGTTCATACTCCTTTGCTCTTGCATTACTGTATTTACTCATACCAACTATTTTCAAATTTGAAGGATGGAATTGAAACTCCAATGGCGCAACAGGTATGTTTTAAACCTGTTTCTTTAACTGGTTTGCTGTTGTAACATGCTCTATGTTGATTTCAGTTTCAATTGAATAAACAGTTATGTTCTCATGTCATGCACATTACAAGTGTTGTTATTGCTCTATAGTTACCCAAACTTATATTCTGTCTATTCTGCTTTGTCTTGAACAAATATTATTTGAACTGTGTCTCTATCTTGATTTGGCAGCAAAAACTAGAATGATATAGACAATAAAGTGACCATGGCACATAGATATATGTTTGTTTCATGCTGTTATCCTGTCCACTTTACTACTGAACTCATTTACCAAAATGAGTTTCATATACAACATGGTAAACATGTGATGTGTCTGCTTGTTTCTCTTTTAGAATGCGGACAAAATATTGGAGAACAGTACCGCGTTATCCAATGGTAAAGGAAGTAATGCAGATAATGTTCAAGATAGTGAGACATCCCTGTTGGTCTTCAAGAAAGCTGATAAAAACTATCTTGACGACAGTGAGGGAACCCAAAAGTCCTGTCTTGATGTAGTGTTCGAGTTACTGGCCACTACTGCTGGCACAAGCTCTTCGAACTCTCTGCCTGAATCAGTTCGTCTTCTTGAGTCTCAACTTCAAGTTGAAAGACATCGATCAGATGTGCTGCGACAGGAAGCTGAAGGACTGAGGAAGTCCCTGCAGAATTCAGATGCATATTTTCTGGTGCAACAGCAAGCGCTGGAGGATTTAAGCGCCAAACAAGAGAAAGTTAATAAGCTTGCTAAGCATCTTGCCAGCATTATGGGTACCCAGGATGTTGTTTCTTGAGATCTTCTGAAGTGGTTTCAGTTCTGGATTTGTTTTGCTACCGCGTTTATTTGCGCTGGTCGCCAACTTTGACAGCCAGTGTATATGATATGCTGCTTTGTTCCCTATATTTGCACTGGTGGCAAAGTTTGATGCCCAGTGGATGTAATATGTGTAACAGCCGTGATAGCCTAGCATAAGTTGCTTGCTTATTTATTTCCTTGTTGTCTTGTTTATTTGTTTGCTTGTACTCAGTGCAGTTCTTTTTAAAACGAGGCCACAGTAACCATGGGCTAATATTTACTGTAGTGACACTGGGCCTCCTACGGGCCGTAGAAACAGTGGGCCTTCTATGGGCCGTAGAAACAGTAGGCCTTCTACGGGCCGTAGAAACAATGGGCCTTCTACTGGTCGTAGAAATAATGGGCCTTCTATGGGTCGTATCATCAATGGGCCTTATACGGGCCGTATGACCATAACGGGCCATCGTTAATAGGCCATATTTGATGACGCTATGAAAACGACCCAACGTATTAACGGACCACAAACGGGTCGATGTAACCACGGGCTGAATTTGGCCCACAAGCAGAAAATGACAGTAATGGGCCGTAAGTAAACGAATGCTGGAAATGAGCCCAAGAATAGATGGGCTCCGAGAAGGCCGAAAGATAACATTTGCTGGAAATGGCCCAACTGAATAACGGGCCCTTAATGGGTATAAAGTGATATACTGTTCATTACGGGCCAGTTTCACCATGGGCCGTTAGTGGGTGTAAAGTGATATACTGTTCATTGTGGGCCAGTTTCCCCACGGGCCGTTAATAGGCCAAGAGTTACATAGGGCCTCATATGGGCCGAAAGACGTCATGGGCCATACATGGGCCAGAAGTGAAAACAAGCTAGAATCATATTGGATGGCCCAGATGACGCTACTGGGCCTAATTCGGATAGGGCGTAACGGGCCTTGGGTTAGCGGGCTATAAATGGGCTATATGCAAACATGCCGTTAACAGGTTTTCCATGGGCCGGCCCGCCACCTTTTTACCAAGTCAAATGGGCCGGTCTTTTCACAGGAATGGGCCTCTATTGGGCCGTGCCACGTGTCGACGTATCATAGGCGCCTTCTGTCCAATGACTGGATGACATCTGTCCCAACGGTGAGCCGACACATGTTTCCTCCAGCCAATGATGATTTTACACGTGGAAAATCCCCATTGGTCGGGGCTCTTAACGGGTTATCGGATCCAAAACCCGACCAGATAGCTTAACGGCGTTCCGTTACGGCGGATGCCACGTGTCGGTCACCCTTGACGAAAGCTCTTCTGTGACGCGCGATTTATTGTCATGGAAGTAGACACTTCCGTGATGATAATTTTGGTAATGTCATGGAACACTTCTACGACAGCACATGTGTGACTATCTTGATTCTGTCATAAATTTGTCATGGATGTACATGCATGACAAAAAACGCGACCTACTGTGACAAACATGTATCATCACGGAAGTGTATTTTTTTGTAGTGCACTAGTATGAAAAAGACAACTTATGAGATTCACTATATGAAAAACATGGTGCTACTTTGAAGCACAATATATGAGATTCACTACATGAAGAACAAGGTGCTACTTTGAAGCACAAGTGTGGAAAAAGAGATAGTAACATTGCCCTTTTTATTTTTTCTTATTTTTTTTATTTTTTCTTTTTTTCTTTTTTTTCTTTTGGCCTTTCTTCTTCTTCTTTTTCTTTGGGCAATGCTCTAATAATGATGATCATCACACTTTTATTGATTACAACATAAGGATTACAACTCGAAACTAGAACAAGATATGACTCTATATGAATGCCACCGGCGGTGTACCGGGATGGTGCAATGAATCAAGAGTGACATGTATGAAGAATAATGCATGGTGGCTTTGCCACAAATACGATGTTAACTACATGATCATGCAATGGCAATATGACAAAAGTAAAGTATGTCATGATGATGATGAGCGGAACGGTGGAAAGTTGCATGGCAATATATCTCGGAATGGCTATGGAAATGCCATAATAGGTAGGTATGGTGGTTGTTTTGAGGAAGATATAAGGATGTTTATGTGTGATAGAGCGTATTGTATCACGGGGTTTGGATGCACCGGCGAAGTTTGCACCAACTCTCAAGGTGAGAAAGGGCAATGCACGGTAGCGAAGAGGCTAGCAAAGGCGGAAAGGTAAAAGTGCGAATGATCCATGGACTCAACATTAGTCAAAAGAACTCATATACTTATTGCAAAAATTTAGAAGTCATCAAAAATCAATTACTATGCGCATGCTCCTAGGGGGATAGATTGGTAGGAAAAGACCATCGCTCGTCCCCGACCGCCACTCATAAGGATGCACAAGCCAGGTACACTTCATGTTTCAAATTTGTTACACAACTTTAACCATACGTGCATGCTACGGGACATGCTAACTTCAACACAAGCATTCTTTGAATTCATAATCACCCAACTAGCATGACTTTAATATCACTACCTCCATATCTCAAAACAATTATCAAACATCAAATTGAGCATAGCATCCAATTCACTTCCTATGATAGTTTTTATTATACCCAACTTGGATGCTCATCATTCTAGGACCAACTTTATGACCATAGCAAATACCATGCAGTTCTAAAAGACTCTCAAAATAATATAAGTGAAGCATGAGAGGCTAGCAATTTCTTCAAAATTAAGACACCACCATGCTCTAAAAGATATAAGTGAAGCACTAGAGCAAAAACTATCAAGCTCAAAAGATATAAGTGAAGCACATAGAGTATTCTAGCAAATTCTAATCAAATAGGATTCTCCCAAAAGGTGTGTACAGCAAGGATGTTTGTGGTAAACTAAAAAGCAAAGACTATTATAATACACGATGCTCCAAGCAAAACACATATTATGTAGCGAATAAAAATATAGGTCCAAGTAAAGTTACCAATGAACGAAGACGAAAGAGGGGATGCCTTCCCGGGACATCCCAAAGATTAGGCTTTTGGCTATTCTTGAATATCTTGGGGTGCCTTGGGCATCCCCAAGCTTAGGCTCTTGCCACCCTTTATTCCATAGTACATAAAAGCTTTACCCAAAACTTGAAAACTTCACAACACAAAACTCAAGAGGAAATATTATAAGCTCCGTTAGTGAAAGAAAACAAAACCACCACATATGGTACTGCAATGAACTCATTCTTTATTTGTTTTGGTGTTAAACCTACTGTATTCCAACTTCTTTATGGTTTATAGACTAATTTACTAGCCACAGATGCATTGAAATAAGCAAACAACACACGAAAAACAGAATCTGTCAAAAACAGAACAGTGTGTAGCAATCTGTAACTAACGCAAACTTCTGGAACTCTAAAAATACTACCAAAATAGGAAGTCCTGGAAAATTTGTTTATTGAACAGCAGCAAAAATATCAATGCAAAAGCACGTTCCTGTGATTTATCAAAATTATATTCGTGCGTGCAAAGTTTCTGTTTTTCAGCAGAATCAAATCAACTATCATCGTAGGTTATCCTATAGGTTCTACTTGGCACAAACACTAATTAAAATATAAAAACACATCTAAACGGAAGGTAGATGCAAGATTTATTACTAAACAGGAGCAAAAACAAAAAACACAAAGAAAATTGGGTTGCCTCCCAACTAGCGCTATCGTTTAACGCCCCTAGCTAGGCATAAAAGCGAAAAGAGATCTAAGGAGTGCCATCTTTAATTTTCAGTTTTTTAGCGGAGTCATGCTTGAATCCGGGAGGTTCTTTCCGCTTCCCTTCATACTCGGAAATTTTTAGATCTAAAGAATCCGACTGCTTATTGCAAAGAGTAATCAACATATTCATGCGGTGAAGATTTCCGCTAACACTTTTAAGAGGCTCAAGAGACTTTTGTAAAAAATTTGTTACTTCGCAAATCTTTCCAAACACTTGGGTTTCTTATTGGGTAGGATGTGATCCTCCCTTTTGAGGTTGTGTTCCCACTATTCCCTCTATAATTTCATGCGCAATACTGGGATCAATCTCAATGAAATTTCCCTTGGCAATGCAATCCAAGAGTTGTCTATGCGTCATATTTAACCCAACATAAAAATTACGAAGAAGAATTCTAAAGTTAACCTCTAGGGTGCACTTGAGATAAGATTCCATCATCCTATACCAATCATCTTTTAAGTTTTCTCCTTGCCGTTGCTTGAAGTGAAGAACTTCAAACTCGGGAGACATAGGAGCGGATAAGGAACTAGACATAATGACAAGGCAAACGAGCTCACACACGGCAAACGAAAGGCAAGCGAAAAAGAGAGAGGAGGAGATTGGGAAAGAGAGGGCGAATAAAACAGCAAGGGTGAAGTGGGGGAGAGGAAAACGAGAGGCAAATGGCAAATAATATAAATGTGAGGGAGATGGGTTTGTGATGGGTACTTGGTATGTCTTGACTTGAGCGAAGACCTCCCCAGCAACAGTGCCAGAAATCCTTCTAGCTACGTCTTGAGCTTGCGTTGGTTTTCCTCGAAGAGGAGAGGGTGATGCAGCAAGTGTAGCATAAGTATTTCCCTTAGTTTTGAGAACCAATGTATCAATCCAGTAGGAGGCTCCTCCGAAGTCCCACGCACCTACACAAACAAACTGAGAACTCGCAGCCAACGCAATAAAGGGGTTGTCAATCCCTTCACGGCCACTTGCGAAAGTGAGATCTAATAAAATAGTATGATAAGATAAATATATTTTTGGTATTTTATAATATAGATGCAAAAATTAAAGATGCAAATAAAAGTAGATTGAAAGCAAATATGATAAGAGATAGACCCGGGGGCCATAGGTTTCACTAGAGGCTTCTCTCAAGATAGCATAAGTATTACGGTGGGCGAACAAATTACTATCGAGCAATTGATAGAAAAGCGCATAGTTATGAGATTATCTAGGCATGATCATGTATATAGGCATTACGTCCATAACAAGTAGACCGACTCCTGCCTACATCTACTACTATTACTCCACACATCGACCGACTCCTGCTTGCATCTAGAGTATTAAGTTCATGAGAACAGAGTAACGCATTAAGCAAGATGACATGATGTAGAGGGATAAACTCAAGAAATATGATATAAACCCCATAAACAATACAATACGTGCCTTGCAACCCTTTTTGTCACTGGGTAAAGACACAGCAAGATTGAACCCAAAGCTAAGCACTTCTCCCATGGCAAGAAAGATCAATCTAGTAGGCCAAACCAAACTCATAATTCGAAGAGACTTGTAAAGATAACTCAATCATACATAAAAGAATTCAGAGAAGATTCAAATATTATTCATAGATAAACTTGATCATAAACCCACAATTCATCGGATCTCGACAAACACACCGCAAAAAGAGTTTACATCGAATAGATCTCCACAAGAGAGGGGGAGAACATTGTATTGAGATCCAAAAAGAGAGAATAAGCCATCTAGCTAATAACTATGGACCCGTAGGTCTGTGGTAAACTACTCACAACTCATTGGAGGGGCAAGGATGTTGATGTAGAAGCCCTCCATGGTCGATTCCCCCACCGGCAGAGTGCCGACGAAGGCTCCAAGATGAGATCTCGCGGGTACAGAAGGTTACGGCGGTGGAAGTTGTGTTTCGTGGTGCTCCTGGATGTTTTTGGGGTACATAGGTATACATAGGAGGAAGAAGTATGTCGGTGGCCGCCCGAGGGGCCCACGAGACAGGAGGCGCGCCCTACAGGGGGGGCATCCTATCTCGTGGCTTCCTCGGTAGCTTCTTGACTTGCACTCCAAGTCCTCTGGATCACGTTCGTTCCAAAAATCATGCTCCCGAAGGTTTCATTCTGTTTGGACTCCGTTTGATATTCCTTTTATTCGAAATACTAAAATAGGCAAAAAAACAGCAATATGGGTTGGGCCTCCGGTTAGTAGGTTAGTCCCAAAAATGATATAAATGTGTAAAATAAAGCCCATAAACATCCAAAAGGGGTAATATAATAGCACGGAACAATTAAAAATTGTAGATACGTTGGAGACGTATCAATCTCCTAGATTGATCTTGGTGACACGTAGGAATTTTTTTGAACTATTACTACGTTACCCAACAGTGGTATCACGAGCTAGGTCTATGCATAGATTCTCTACACGAGTAGAACACAAAGTAGTTGCGGGCGATGATTTGTTCAATTTGCTTACCGTTACTAGTCTTATCTTGATTCGGCGGCATTGTGGGATGAAGCGGCCCGGACCGACCTTACACGTACGCAATGTGAGACTAGTTCCACCGACTGGCATGCACTTGATTCATAAGGTGGCTAGCGGGTGTCTGTCTCTCCCACTTTAGTCGGATTGGATTTGATGAAAAGGGTCCTTATGAAGGGTAAATAGCAATTGGCATATCATCGTTGTGGTTTTTGCGTAGGTAAGAAACGTTCTTGCTAGAAACCCATAGCAACCACATAAAACATGCAACATCAATTAGAGGACATCTAACTTGTTTTTGCAGGGTATGCTATGTGATGTGATATGGCCAAAAGGATGTGATGAATGATATATGTGATGTATGAGATTGATCATGTTCTTGTAAGAGGAATCACGACTTGCATGTCGATGAGTATGACAACCGGCAAGAGCCATAGGAGTTGTCTTAATTTATTATATGACCTGCGAGTCAATGTAAACGCCATGTAATTAGTTTACTGCATTGCTAACCGTTAGCCATATTTGTAGAAGTAATAGTTGGCGAGACAACTTCATGAAGACACGATGACGGAGATCATGATGATGGAGATCATGGTGTCATGCCGGTGACGAAGGTGATCATGCCGCACCTCGAAGATGGAGATCAAAGGCAGAAGATGATATTGGCCATATCATGTCACTTTATTATTTGCATGTGATGTTTATCATGTGTACATCTTATTTTCTTAGAACGACAGTAGCATAAAAAAAGATTATCCCTCACTAAAATTTCAAGAGAAGTGTTCCCCCTAACTGTGCACCGTTGCAAAAGTTCGTTGTTTCAAAGCACCACGTGATGATCGGGTGTGATATATTCTAATGTTCGCATACAACAGGTGTAAGCTAGATTTACACATGCGAAACACTTA
This sequence comes from Triticum dicoccoides, assembly GCF_002162155.2. Lineage (NCBI taxonomy): Eukaryota > Viridiplantae > Streptophyta > Magnoliopsida > Poales > Poaceae > Triticum > Triticum dicoccoides. The sequence continues at coordinate 562,612,710 of NC_041391.1, forward strand.
GGTTGACTTGACGAGCCTAGCATGTACAGACATGGCCTCGGAACACGAGAGACCGAAAGGTCGAACATGAGTCGTATAGTAGATACGATCAACATGGGATGTTCACTGTTGATGCCTAGTCCATCTCACGTGATGATCGGACACGGCATAGTCGATTCGGATCATTTATCACTTAGATGACTAGAGGGATGTCTATCTAAGTGGGAGTTCATTAAATAATTTGATTAAATGAACTTAATTATCATGAACTTAGTCTAAAATATCTTTACAATATGTCTTGTAGATCAAATGGCCCACGCTAATGTTGCCCTCAACTTCAATGCGTTCCTAGAGAAAACCAAGCTGAAAGACGATGGTAGAAACTATACGGATTGGGTATGTAACTTGAGGATCATCCTCATAGCTGCCAAGAAAGCATATGTCCTTGAAGCACCACTAGGTGAAGCACCTATTTTCCCAGCAACTCAAGACGTTATGAACGCCTGGTAGTCGTGTAGTGATGATTACTCCCTGCTTCAGTGCGACATGCTTTACAGCTTAGAGCCAGGGCTCCAAAAGTGTTTTGAGCAGCACGGAGCATATGAGATGTTCGAAGAGCTGAAATAGTTTTCCAAGATCATGCCCGGGTCGAGAGATACAAAGTCTCCGACAAGTTTTCCAGTTCTAAGATGGAGGAAAACAATTCTGTCAGCGAGCATATACTCAAAATGTCTGGGTTGCACAACCGCTTGTCTCAGTTGGGAGTTAATCTTCCAGATGACTCGGTCATTGACAGGATCCTCCAGCCGCTTCCACCTAGCCACAAGAGCTTTGTGATGATCTACAATATGCAAGGGATGGAGAAGTCCATTCCTGAGTTATATTCAATGCTGAAATTAGCAGAGGTGGAGATCAAAAAGGAACATCAAGTGTTGATGGTGAATAAGACCAATAGTTGCAAGAAGGGCAAGGGTAGGAAGAACTTCAAGAAGGACGGCAAGGGAGTTGCCGCGCCCGGTAAATCAGTTGCCGGGAAGAAGCCAAAGAATGGACCCAAGCCCGATACTCAGTGCTTTTATTGCAAGGGAAATAGTCACTGGAAACGGAACTGCCCCAAGTACTTAGCGGATAAGAAGGCTGGCAACGCCAAAGGTATATGTGATATACATGTTATTGATGTGTACCTTACCAGCGCTCGTAGTAGCTCCTGGGTATTTGATACCGGTGTGGTTGCTCATATTTGTAACTCAAAACAGGAGCTGCGGAATAAGCGGAGACTGGCAAAGGACGAGGTGACGATGCGCGTTGGGAATGGTTCCAAGGTCGATGTGATCGCCGTCGGCATGCTACCTCTACATTTACCTACGGGATTAGTTTTAAACCTCAATAATTGTTATTTAGTACCAGCTTTGAGCATGAACATTGTATCTGGATCTCGTTTAATGTGAGATGGCTACTCATTTAAATCCAAGAATTATGGTTGTTCTATTTATATGAGAGATATGTTTTATGGTCATGCCCCACTGGTCAATGGTTTATTTTTCTTAAATCTCAAACATGAAGTTACACATATTCATAGTGTGAATGCCAAAAGATTTAAGGTTGATAATGATAGTCCCACATACTTGTGGCACTGCCGCCTTGGTCACATTGGTGTCAAACGCATGAAGAAACTCCATGCAGATGGAATTTTGGAGTCTCTTGATTATGAATCATTTGACACGTGTGAACCATGCCTCATGGGCAAAATGACCAAGACTCCGTTCTTCAGAACAATGGAGCGAGCAACCAACTTATTGGAAATCATACATACTGATGTGTGCGGTCCAGTGAGTGTTGAGGCTCGCGGTGGCTATCATTATGTTCTCACCCTCACTGATGACTTAAGTAGATATGGGTATGTCTACTTAATGAAACACAAGTCTGAGACCTTTGAAAAGTTCAAGGAATTTAAGAGTGAGGTAGAGAATCAACGTGACAGGAAAATAAAGTTCCTACGATCAGATCGTGGAGGAGAATATTTGAGTCACGAGTTTGGCACGCACCTAAAGAAATGTGGATTTGTTTCACAACTGACGCCTGGAACACCTCAGCATAACGGTGTGTCCGAACATCGTAATCGCACTTTATTCGACATGGTGCAATCTATGATGTCTCTTACCGATATACCGCTATCACTTTGGGGTTATGATTTAGAGACTGCCGCATTCACTTTAAATAGGGCTCCATCGAAATCCGTTGAGATGACATCGTATGAATTATGGTTTGGGAAGAAACGTAAGCTAACGTTTCTGAAAGTGGGGATGTGATGCTTATGTCAAGAAACTTCAACCTGGAAAGCTCAAACCCACGTAGGAAAAATGCATCTTCATAGGATACCCTAAGGAAACTATTGGGTATACCTTCTACCTCAAATCCGAAGGCAAGATCTTTGTTGCCAAGAACGGATCCTTTCTGGAGAAAGAGTTTCTCTCGAAAGAAGAAAGTGGGAGGAAACTAGAACTTGATGAGGTACTTCCTCTTGAACCGGAGAGTAGCGCAGCTCAGGAAGATGTTTTTGTGGTGCCTGCACCGAGTAGAGAGGAAGTTAATGATGATGATCATGAAACTTCGGATCAAGTTTCTACTGAACTTCATAGGTCCACAAGGACACGTTTCGCACCAGAGTGGTATGGCAACCCTGTCCTGGAAATCATGTTGTTAGACAACGGTGAACCTGCGAACTATGAAGAAGCGATGGCGGGCCCGGATTCCAACAAATGGCTTGAGGCCATGAAATCCGAGATAGGATCCATGTATGAAAACGAAGTATGGACTTTGACAGACTTGCTTGATGATCGACAAGCCATAGAGAATAAATGGATCTTTAAGAAGAAGACTGACACGGATGGTAATGTGACCATCTATTAGGCTCGGCTTGTCGCTAAGGGTTATCGACAAGTTCAAGGGGTTGACTACGATGAGACCTTCTCACCCGTAGCGAAGCTGAAGTCCGTACGAATCATGTTAGCAATTGCCTCATTCTACGATTATGAGATATGGGAAATGGACGTCAAAACAGCATTCCTTAATGGTTTTCTTAAGGAAGAATTGTATATGATGCAGCCGGAAGGTTTTGTCGATCCTAAGAATGCTGACAAGGTATGCAAGCTCCAGCGCTCCATCTATGAGCTGGTGCAAACATCTCGGAGTTGGAACATTTGCTTTGATGAGATGATCAAAGCGTTTGGGTTTACGCAGACTTGTGGAGAAGCTTGTGTTTACAAGAAAGTGAGTGGGAGCTCTGTAGCATTTCTCATATTATATGTGGATGACATACTATTGATGGGAATTGATATAAAACTTTTGGAAAGCATAAAGGCCTACTTGAATAAGTGTTTTTCAATGAAGGACCTTGGAGAAGCGTTACATATTAGGCATCAAGATCTATAGAGATAGATCAAGACGCCTCATTGGTCTTTCGCAAAGCACATACCTTGACAAGATATTGAAGAAGTTCAATATGGATCAGTCCAAGAAGGGGTTCTTGCCTGTATTGCAAGGTGTGAGATTGAGCATGGCTCAATGCCTGACCTCGGCAGAAGATAGAGAAAATATGAGCGTCACCCCCTATGCCTCAGCCATAGGGTCTATTATGTATGCCATGCTGTGTACCAGACCTGATGTGAACCTTGCCGTAAGTTTGGTAGGGAGGTACCAAAGTACTCCCGGTATGGAATACTATAAGTCCATCTAGTGCCCCTTAGTGATTTTGGTGTATTGAATACTTATAGGTTAAGGGACTGATGCGTTTGTGAGTGTACACAGGTCTATAAGTCTATGAGGAGTTTGATATTTACAGAGAAAGTCGACCCCTAAAAATGAAGTTCTTCAACTAAAGACTTTGGATTTCTGAAGACTTTCTGAAGACTTTGAAAGTGAAGAAATTGGTGTAACCCTCGTGAAGACTTGGTATTCATTCAAGGAACATGAAGCATGAAGATTTTTATTTTCGTTGTTTCATTTTCTCTTTCTTGAGTCATAGGAAACACCGAACTGTTAAAGGGGGTCAAGGAAATAGTAAGTAAAAATTTCCAAGTGATGCTCAACTCAAAATCCTACACCTACCAATCCTTCGAGTGAAGCCATTGGAAATCTCATATAGTTCAGTCAATTTCTTCAGTGACAGAGACGAAGTTCTTCTGGTCTCTGAGGAATTTGTTCTGACTGAGGAGTTAGGAATTCGCTAGTGCGGATTGCCTACAAGTGAGGAACATGATAGCCCTGAGGAATTTGATAGTCAAATTTCTGCCCATTGTTGTGCTATGCGCCAGCTGTCCCAAAATATCTACCCACCTAACGGTCATATCATTGAAGGGCATTTATGTCTTATCATGTCAGGCTGCTCCCTAGGCTATAAATAGTCGCTCCTACAACCACTAGCTGGTTGGCTGCTCCGAGAGAAACTGACACTCATCATTTGAGAGCATCCCATCCTCCGAGGACTTTGAGCGAAAATCATCAAGTGAGGGAACCCAAATACAAACACCTACAAACACAAAGTGATTGAGCATCACTGAAGAGATTGATCCTGTGTGGATCCGATGCTTGTTACCTTTGAAGACTGTGCATCTTCCAGACGGTTAGGCGTCATGGTCTAGAGCATCCAAGAGGAAATTGTGGATCGTCGAGTGACCGAGTTTGTGAAGGTTTGGAAGTCACCTGAAGACTTACCATGAGTGATTGGGTGAGGTCTGTGTGACCTTAGCTCAAGGAGAATACGGTGAGGACTGTGTGTCCTCAGGTTTAAATACCTAGCCGCTCCAACCAGACGTAGAACTATCATAGCAGGTTGAACTGGTCTACCAAATCATTGTCTTCACCAACCCAACTGGTTCTATTTCCTCAACTCTTTCATTTCCTCATTACAGTGTTGTGTGCTAGTTCATATCTGTTCGAAGACTTTGACTGAAGACTTTCTCAATTTCCTCAGTTCAATTTCTTTAGTCTGTTCGTCTTCACCTATTTATCCTATGTTTATGCTTTCCGTACTCCGTGCTTGTTTTCATTTCATCATGATGACCATGCCTACGTCCTGTTATGTTTGCATCTGAGTACTCATTCCGCTGCAAGTAGTTCTTCACTTAGGAATTTTCTCACCCTGAAATTCCTCAGTGAATAATTCATAAAAATCACCTATTCACCCCCCTCTAGTCGATATAACGCACTTTCAATTTGTATCAGAGCAAGGTACTCCCTTGTTCTGTGTGATTTTGGTTTAACCGCCTGGAGTTTTAGTTATGTCGACCGCAGGTATGATCGAGGTCTTTGCTGGGTGTCCTACCTTCGATGGGAGGACTACCCCTACTGGAAGAATAAGATGTGAATGCATCTTGAGGCAATTGATAACGATCTCTGGTATGTTGTGGAAAATGGTGTTCCCTCAGTCACACCTTCTTTGAATGCTGCTGATGTGAAGAGATCCAAGCAACTCGATTCTCAAGTGAAGAACATCATACATGGCCATCTGAGCAAAGGGCAGTATGGAGGAGTGAGTGCTTTGGAAAGTGCTAAGCTTATCTGGGATAGGCTGTCCAAGGTCAATGAAGGAGTCTCAACACAACGTGACTCTCGAGTTGACGTTATTCGCAATCTCTTCAACCACTTCAATAGACTCGACAATGAAAATGTTCAACAAACCTTCAATCGCCTCACTGACATCTCTAATGAGCTTCAAGCACTTGGTGACCATGAGGTGGTAAAGAAATTGCTGAGATCGCTTGATTCCTCATTTGATACTCTGGCACTGATGATACAAGAACATGGAGATTACAAGTCACTTGATCCCGCTGATATCCTCGAGAGGCTAAACACTCATGAGTTCCAGCTTGCTGAGAAGAGAGATCTCTATGGTTCGAGTTATGGCAGATGACGTGCCCTGAAGGCCAAGGCTATCTCTGAATCTGAAGGTGAAGATTCTGGTAGTAGCCTTGGTGATCCTGAAGAACTGAGCCAGGAGCTAACACTGCTCATGAAGAAATTCCAGAAGTTCTCTAGACGTGGTCATTTTGGAAAATCCTCAAGGAGCAATGATTCCTCATCTAGTGACTACAAGAAGAGGCTATGCCACAAATGCAAGAAACCTGATCACTACATTCAAGATTGTCCTCAGTGGGAAAAGGAGTCAAAGAAGAAGAAATACAAGGATTACAGTTCTGATGACACAAAGAAGAAGAAGAAATCTTCAAAGTCTTCATCATCAAAATCCTCGAAGTCTTCATCTCACAAGAAGAGCAGCTCCAAGAAGGCTCGGGCATTCATTGGCAAGGAAATGGACTCTGAGGCTGAATCTAAGGAACATGAGGAAGAGGAGGCATCTGAGGAGTCCGAGTCTGGTGTGGTGAGCCTAGCTCTCGCTATTGCATTCGTCAGCAAGTCCAACTTCAACTCTGAAGAAAATGGCTTCACCAACAAGGCTGATGAAGGCGATGATGACTATGCTCCCACCTATTGCTTCATGGCAAAAGGTGCCAAGGTACACAAATATTCCTCCTCTGAATCAAGTGAGGATGAATCTGATGAAAATCTCAAGCCTAGCTACTCTAAACTTGCTAAGATTGTTGTGTAACAACAAAAGGCTTTTGAAAAGGTTCAAAACATGCTAGACAAAAGTGATGATATATTGGGTGAAGAAATGGATCGCACCAAAACCTTGACTGAAAGTCTTCAGAGACTTCAGTCCAAGTTTGACAACCTTCAAAGTCATCATAACACTCTCTTATCTGATCATGAGAAGCTTTCTTATGAATTTCTTCAAAGAAAGCAAGATCTTGAAAAGCTAAGGGTGAGTTATGAAGATCTTCAGAAGGAGCGCGATTCATTACTTGCTCAACAAATCAGTGCTACCCAGAAAGAATTCATTCCTCCATGTTTTAAGTGCATTGAACGTGAATCTGCTAATTCTTCGCCTGAATGTTGAAATGCTTCTTCTGCTACAAATTCTTCACTTGTCTCTGCTATCACTAATTCCTCATCTGAGGACATTGCCAGTATCACTGATGATGCAGGGCTGAGGGAATTGTATATGACATGCATGTACAAAAGCCTCAAAGGGCATCAGACTCTTTGTGATGTGCTTAAAAAGCAGATCCTCAATAGGAACCCTAGAAAAGAGGGTATTGCCTTTGAGAGGAAAATCAATGCCGATGGAACATATTGGAAGCCTGAGCATTACCCCAAAACCTCATGGGATGCTGCAAAGGGACCTCCAGTAGATCCATCTACTCTATCTGGCTTTACATGTGAATCTCCTCATTCTTCTGATGAGTCATTTGACTCCAACTATAAATTGTTCAAAAAACAGAATGGTGAAGTATTTGCTAGATATGTTGGCACTAACTGCAGGAACGGTTCCCCTATGAAGAAAATCTGGGTTTCCAAAAGGTGCCTTGAAAATCTTCAGGTTAATGTCATCATGACACCACTCGTGAAGAATAGGAACCCTAGATCAAATTCTTCATTTGGACCAAATTCTTCATATGGATCTAAGTCCTCATACAGACCAAATTCCTCACGTTAATGAAATTCCTCAAAAGGATCAAAGTCCTCATATGAACATCATCGTGCTAACCCTTCATTCTCGTAGGGAAGATTTAAGGGCTATGAATATGAGCATTATTCTTCAAATCATTATGTTCATAAGTCCTCGAAGAATTTCTTTGCTTATTCATATGCTTATCCTAACTCCTCTTATGTGAAACGAAGTGGTCTTACTTCAATTCCACCGTTCTCTTATGGAGCTCGTAGAATGATGAACTCTTTGCCACCCCTTCAGATGTGGGTGGTGAAGAAAAGGAACTAATCTCTTATGCAGGGACAGGTATCCAGACGAACTTAAACGTCTGAAGAATTTGCAGGAGACCTGTCTATGCCTGAAAGGATGCAGGCTAATCATGAAGAAATGAACTTTCATTTCTCACGTCCTCATTCTGTTTTATCTGTTCCACTGCTTGATGAAATTGATCTGATGAAATTGATGTCATATTCTTCACTGATGAAGTATATGAGTTCATAAGATGCACTAATTCATCTGCAGGATGATCAACCCAAAGCCAATGAGTGGGTCCTCGATAGTGGATGTACAAATCACATGACTGGTGACAAGAATCTATTGATGGATGTTCCCCTATCTCCATCACATCTGAAGCATATCATCTTCGCTGACAAAGGCAAAAGTCAGGTGTTGGGTCTAGGTAAGGTTGCGATCTCAAAGGATCGACACATGGACAAAGTCATGCTTGTCGAGTCCTTAGGATACAACCTCATGTCTGTCTTAATGCTTTGTGATCTCGATATGGTTGTTATCTTTGGCAAGTATCGTTGTGTTGTGATCATGGAAGCTGACAATTCCAAAGTCTTCGAAGGCTTTAGGAGAGGAGATCTGTATGTTGTTGATTTCTCTACAGGACCACAACCAACCGTATGTCTACTTGCCAAAGCTTTAGAAGGCTGGCTATGGCATCGACGACTTGGTCATGCTGGGATGAGGAATTTGCACATGCTCGCAAAGAAGAAGCATGTCATTGGCATTGAGAATGTCAAATTCCTCAAGGATCACTTGTGCGGAGCCTGTGAAGCTAGAAAGATGACCAAGGCCAAATATCCAGCAAAGACTATCATGACTACTACTTGGCCATTTGAATTGCTTCACATGGATCTCTTTGGTTCTAATCACCATTCTGCATTTACAAATGAAGCATCTCTATATGGCTTTGTTATTGTTGATGATTACTCTCGTTACACATGGGTGCATATTGTCACTTACAAACATGAAGTGCAGGAAGTCTTCAAACGATTTTCCTCGAGGGCATCAAACAACTTTGGTGTGAAGATCAAGCACATCAGAAGTGAAAATGGAACTGAGTTCAAGAATTCTGGTCTTGATGACTATCTTGATGAACTTGGTATTACTCATGAGTTATCTGCTCCTTACACTCCTCAGCAGAATGGCGTCGTGGAGCGCAAGAACAGGACTCTTGTTGAGATGGCTCTCACTATGCTCGATGAATACAAGACACCTCATAGCTTCTGGACTGAGGCAATTGATACTGTGTGCCACATCATCAACAGGGTATATCTTCACAAATTCTTCAAGAAGACTGCATACGAACTCCTCACTGACAAGAAACCCAATGTGAGTTATTTCAAAGTCTTCGGTGCTAAATGTTGGATTAGAGATCCTCATCACAATTCTAAATTTGCACTGAAAGCACATGAAGGTTTTATGCTTGGTTACGGAAAGGACTCGCACACCTACAGAGTCTTCAACAATGTTCTCCACAAAGTTGTTGAAACTGTAGATGTGCGGTTCGATGAAACTAATGGCTCGCAAAGAGAGCACCTACCTTCTGTGTTAGATGAACATCCACCTGAGGAAAACATCAAGTTCAAGGCTACTGAGGATGTCATTCCCATCGAAGAATCTGCTGAAGAAGTCATTCCAGAACGTGAAGAACGTCATGCTGATGCACCTGAAGAAAATGGTGCTGAAGAAAATGCTGATCAAATTCCTCGACGACAACCCGCACATCCTCGTGTTGCAAACAAAGTGAAGATTGAGAAAATCATCAGCGACATCAACATTCCAGGTCCTCTCACACGCTCAAAAGCTTCACATTTGTCTAGCTTTTGTGGGCACTTTGCTTTCGTCTCTATCACAGAGCCCACTAAGGTAGATGAAGAATTTCTGGAGCCTGAGTGGATTCAAGCTATGCAAGAGGAATTGCATCAATTCGAGCTCAACAACGTCTGGGAACTGGTCAAACGTCCAGATCCTTGCAAGCACAATATCATTGGCACAAAGTGGATCTACCGCAACAAGCAAGATGAAAATGACCGTGTGGTGAGGAATAAGGCACGGCTTGTAGCTCAAGGCTACACACAGGTTGAAGGAATTGATTTTAATGAAACGTTTGCACCTGTTGCTAGACTTGAGGCTATTCGCATATTACTTGCTTATGCTAACCATCATGATATCACTTTATATCAAATGGATGTGAAAAGTGCATTCCTCAATGGTAAGCTTGAGGAAGAAGTATATGTTGCTCAACCCCTAGGTTTTGAAGATCCAAAGCATCCTGACAAAGTCTTCAAACTCAATAAGGCCGTCTATGGCCTCAAGCAGGCCCCTCGGGCGTGGTATGATACTTTGAAGGAATTCCTCATGAAGAAAGGCTTCAAACCCGGTTCAATTGACCCTACTCTTTTGACTAAATCTTATGATGATGAATTGTTTGTGCGCCAAATATATGTTGATGATATTATCTTTGGCTGCACTGACCAACGTTACACTAACGAATTTGGTTATATGATGAGAGAGGAATATGAAATGTCTATGATGGGAGAATTGAAATTCTTCTTAGGTCTTCAAATTCGTCAATAGCGCAATGGCATATTCATATCTCAGGAGAAATACCTCAAGGACATATTGAGGAAATTCGGCATGCAAGACTGCAAAGGGGTCAAAATTCCTATGCCCACAAATGGCCATCTATGCACTGATGAAAATGGTATTGACTTCGATCAAAAGGTATACCACTCCATGATTGGTTCTTTATTGTACTTATGTGCATCTAGGCCAGATATTATGCTTAGTGTTTGCATGTGTGCCCGATTTCAAGCTACTCCGAAGGAATCACACCATAAGGTTGTGAAGCATATTCTTCGATATCTAGCTCACACACCAACACTTGGATTATGGTACCCCAAGGGCTCGGTTTTTGATCTCATTGGATATTCAGACTCTGACTATGCTGGTGATCGTGTGGACCGCAAGTCAACATCAAGCACACGCCATTTCCTCGGACGATCTTTGGTCTGTTGGTCCTCGAAGAAACAGAACTGCGTATCACTGTCTACTACTGAAGCTGAGTACATTGTTGCTGGTTCTTGCTGTGCTCAACTGCTATGGATGAAGCAAACTCTCAAGGACTACGGCGTCAACGTGAAGAATGTGCCTCTCTACTGTGACAATGAGAGTGCCATTAAGATTGCTCATAACCCAATTCAGCACTCGAAGACAAAGCACATTCAGATTCATCATCATTTTCTTCGTGATCATGTGTTGAAGGGCAACATTTCTATTTAACATGTGAATACTGAAGAACAACTAGCCGATATATTCACAAAGCCCTTGGATGAGAAGAGATTTAGCAAGTTGTGGTGTGAGCTAAATATCTTAGAATCTTCGAATGTTCTTTGAGAAGGACACTCATCCTAACACTTACGCAAAATTGATGACTTAGATGTGCAACACATGAAGAAACATTTTTCTTCAATCAATGAAGACTTAACACTCTAAGTGTGAAGAAACTAACGAAGAATTTGATTCTCAGAGCCCTATAACAATTGTACGCGGCATTTGAAATCATCATTCTTACACGGTGGGTCACGCCACCACCAAAAGTTGAAAATCTTCAATTTGAGTTTTTCCTCAATTCTGAAATTCCTCAGTTGTTCAATTTCTTCAACTTTGCAATGTCTTCAACGTTTCTGTTCTTTCTCTTCATTGGCTATATATATATATATATATATATATATATATATATATATATGTATATATAGGGTGGGTCTATTCTAATAACACCCCTTAAGACCTTATTCTGCACACCGAATCGCTTATTCTGCTAACACTTGAGCACTATCCCGCACGCCTGAAGCGAACCGCACCAGATAACCCCCACACCAACCCGCGCTGACTGACGGAATATAACAAAACCACCCCTCAGCCTCTCTTCCCCACCCCATCACCTTCTCCCCCCGCACCCCACCCTTCACC
>NC_041391.1:562624686-562627449 GCF_002162155.2 Triticum dicoccoides
ACCCTTCACCGCGCCGCCGGGCCACCACCTCCATCGTGCCGTCGACCATCTCCCACCGCGTGGCCGCGCCACCACCTCCCAACGCGTGGCCGGCCATCTTCCACCGCACGGCCTGCCACCACTTCCCACCGCGCGGTCGCGCCACCACATCCCATCGCGCGGTCGTGCCACCCCTTCCTCCCCGCTCAGCCACCTACCTCCGGCCATGTCCGGCCAAGCCAAACACCGGATCCGGGGGGGATCCTCCTTCTCCTCCCTCTCCCGCACATGCCCGGCCTCCCACCGCCGCCCTCACCTCCCCTCCAGTGGCCGTTGGCGCCGGCGACCCTTGGATCCGGCCTCCAACGCGCCTGTAGCTACTGGATCCATGGATCCCCTACGCGTGCGTTCCCCCGTCAGTCCCACCTCGCTGACCCTACTTCCTTCAGCGCCGGCGCCCTGGCCCTTCCCGAGCTCACTTCTTTCTTACCCCCTACCCCGTGGTTTGGATCTAACCGGTGGTTTGGATCCGGCCCCTACACCGACGCCATCTCCTCTAGCCACAGGTCCTTCCCCGCGCAAGATCAGGCTGCCGATGCGGCTGATGCCGCCCACCCACCCCACAACCTTCTCTGTCTCGCCTGGATCCAGCGATGGGAGTGAGAGAGAGGTGCGACAGATGTGGATAGCCGGTGGCGCGTGACTCCGGGGTGGGGCGTCGCTGGGAGGGTAGGGGCTTGAGCTACAGCGGCCCGTTGCAGTGAGACTCCACCTGGTGCTGCTCCAGGTGGGAGGGGCAGTTGTGCAGTTCGTCTAGCCCGAGCTCTCACCTCCTCCGTGCAGTGCACACCGGCACATGCGCAGTACACCCCACTCCCCCCTAACGCAGCACTTCAGTTCGCATCGCCTCCTCCCCTGTGTTGCGTTTCACTTCCTCGCTCAAAAAAGCCAACTTCGATCTCCGATGTTTGCCCATTTTTTTGTGGAAGAGAGGACAACGACGCCAGCATGGGGTGTGCACTGCACGGGGTGTGGCCAGAGAGGAAAAGGAGGTGCTATCCAGGGCGCGTTGTAGTTCATTTGTTTCTTCAGAATTTGATGTGCCTTTTTTAGTGTGGCGCAGTGCACTTTCAGGTGCAGCTCACTGATTTTATGGAGGCCGTCCGCATTGGCTAAGGTGGGGCCTCCGACGAGAAGCTCCCATGATGGAATTGAAATGTGGTGTGCCGTGTGCAGTTGCTAGATTCCTTCATGTTTGTCATAGCAGTACAGTTGACTTGCAACAGTGCGGTTGCTGCGCACGTGCAGCTCGGGCAGGCGGTCCACTATTTGACTTTTTGTTCTGTGTGGTATGAGCGTGCAGTGCGGCACCCATGGTCCGTGGGGCATGGGCGTGCAGTACGCCGATGGGGTGTGTTCTAGTGCAGCTCGGTTAGTCCTCAATTGTGGTTTCGGTTGGTGACAATGTCGATTGTGTGTATGTATCTGTGTGGCTGTGTGAAAAATAAAGATGGGTATATATGTTCTGAAGCTCACTTTGTTCTCCCATGTGGTTCACTATAAAAATTACGTCCGACAAAAAGAAATTATGCAGCTCGCTTGTCTGTTCGATGCAGTGCAATTTTCATTCTGAAGCAGTGTGGTTGAAAAAATTGCGTTCGACAAGAGAAATCATGAAGTTCACTACTCTCGTTGGTGTGGTTCGCTACTCTCTCGTGTGTGGTTTGCTAGTCTCATCTCCTGGTACAAAAACACATGAAAAAATTACGTTCGAATAAAAGAAACCATGCAGTTCTCTTACCCATGTGATGCAGTGCGGTTTTTCGTCCGTTGCAGTGCGGTTTTTAGTCGGATGAAGTACCCACGTCGATGTGTGTGTCGCAAAAAACAGAGTGTCTGCATTTTGGTAAATTCAAAATTCCTCTTAACCCGTAAAGAATTAGAGAGAGTGTTCTACATCAAAGAGTTGCGTATCATCGATATCTTTCCAACGGCGTATCGTTTGAATCATTCCAACCAGCGGTTTGCAAAATTTTTGCGAAAAACGGCCGCTGCCACTCGTCGTCCGCCGCACGATTTTTCGAAATTAACTTAAAACTGTAAGGAATCTTAAAACTATTTCAACATATGAAAGTTGTGCCTCGTTCGTAGCTTTCCAACGGCGTATCACACGCCTCGTTTCGACAAACGGTTCAAAAACTGGAGCGAAAACAATACCGAAAATTTTAAAAAACTTGAAAAACAGAGTTCCGCGATTTAGTAAATTGGAAACTGCTCTTAAACCGTAATGAATTAGAGAAAGATTTATATATGAAAAAGATGCACCTCGATGATATCTATCCAACGGAGTATCATTTGCTTCATTCCGACAAGCGGTTTAGAAAATAACACGAAAAACGCTTGCTGCCACTCGTCATCCGCCGCACTATTTTCAAAACTGCTCTTAAACCGTGTGGAGTCTCGAAAAGTGCTCAACATGTCGAAGTTGCGCCTAATCCATAGCTTTTTAACGGTATATTACACGCCTCATTCCGATAAGCGGTTAAAAAATTAGAGCGAAAACAGTACCAAAAAAATAACGCGTGCAGTTTTTTCCGACGAGAAGTTCACTAGTCTCTATTGCAGTGCACGTCGTCAAAATGATGCAGTGCGCTTCTGTTGAGCGTGCAGTGCCGAAGTGGTGTGCAGAATAGTTATTCTGCTAATATTAGCAGAATAGACCGTCTGTATATATATATATATATATATATATATATATATATATATATATATATATATATATAT